>NC_090731.1:78245001-78285001 GCF_036898095.1 Palaemon carinicauda | reverse complement strand
GATGTGGCGGGATGTTGCAACAACAACCCCCACACCCTTGATCACACTAAACAGACAATTGTCTCGGTAACACAAACTTTCCCCTAACGTTATCATAAACTGGACTCTTAGATAAAAAGGACATAAAAACAAAACATAACCTTAATACTATATTTCTTACAAACTAAAACAAATCAAATCAAATTAATCATGCTTAAACTATTTCTTACAAAATAAACCTAATCATAAGCTTGGAGACTAAACATCAATAAACTAACACCATTCATAAAAAAAAAACTAACAAAACTTAAAATTTAACCGCACACCACCAAAACCAAAAATAGATATATGTGTATATATAATATGGGACACCAACACTGTCGTCCACACAAAGCCGAACTGTCTATTACGGCACACTACCACAGCTTTGTGGTCAACAATCCACTATGTGGTAATTTGCCACAACTACCTCCCTGATTGGGGTCGTAGTTATCATCATCATCATCATCATCATCATCAATCGAAATCTTAATAAACAGGCCAAGTCATCAACGGTTGAGCTATCCTAAAGAGCAGTCTAAAAACTACATTCAATTCCAGGCCAGATCAGCAACTAAATATCAGCATTCAAAGTAAATTCTCCAAAGGAGGAATTACGGCTTGCAAAAATAAAAAAGAAAAACACTTAGGAACACTCCTAGCTAACTAAACTATCGTACTATTATCAAAGATAAATAAAAAACTGTTTCTATCATTCAGAATCACTCTTAGCAAATATAGATAAATAGTACTCACTGTCAAAATAAAGAAAACACTTCCACGCTAGTAATAAAGAATAATAATAATAGTCCAGCATTCACACCTGCCACTAGCTGCAGTCAAATAGAAAATAATAATTCGCCCAAGACATGCACCACTCTCTCTCTCTCTCTCTCTCTCTCTCTCTCTCTCTCTCTCTCTCTCTCTCTCTCTCTCTCTCTCTCTCTCTGGATTTGGCAAACATAAAATAGATAAAAATAAAAACAAAAATTAATCCTCCACAATGAGATGTAGATTATGCAATTCTATAAGTCAGGTTAATTTAAAATTAGCCATACCATCACCAAATGTCTTAAGACCAAGGTCAACCAAAGCAGTTTCTAATGTCCTTCCTTGACACTTGTGTATAGCTAAGGCATAAGCAAGCTTCAAAGGGAACTGTTGTCTGTTATACATTTTTCTTGCATATTTATATTCACTTTACACGTTCGATAATTGTTACCTCATCTTTACCTACTAATAACAATTTTAATTTTTACACATGCTTGCCTTCTTGATTAAGAACAATTTCTTTTACAATGCCAGTTGAGCCATTTACAAGGCCTTCAACTTTATTTAAAAGAAGCATACCTTTTCCTCCTAGTTCCTTAATCAACTAGGTTTTTAGAAATGTGTCACTCTAAACGTCTCCTGCTTTATCACTTCTTAATTTGCCTTTTGCCCCTTTCTCACTGAAGTCATCTGCTACAATTTATACTTGTGGAATTAATTCTTTGCCCATGGAATTTAAATTTATTTCCTCTGCAAAAGCTTCATGTGATACCAAGTGCACCCCATCATCGGGCTTAATTTTTAGAAATATTTCAAAACTATCTTCCACCACTGAGGTTGTTGATAATCCCGGTATTATTCTATTTTTGAGCATTTGCTGGTGCTTGTCACTGCAATTTCCATATCGAGCATCATCCGTCAATTCTGGAAACTCAACGTTCTTCTGTTGTTGTGCCTTTGTCAACTACTCAAACGGATATTATCTTCACTCAGCAACTCTGCATGTAATTGATTAAGCCTCATGGATACTATTACCATAGGTGCACTGCTTGACATACCAACTTCATCCCGAATAATCAATTTTACATCACTCAATGCCACTTGCAGGTATTTCATAGCATCTTCCGTCAATATTTGCAAGTCTTCTTTCATCACAGGAATCTTGAATGCTTTATGAGCTTTGGCACCTTCGATATTCAATGTGGCCAGTCCTGTTGGTACTACAATCAACAAAACTGATTTTAACAGATTCTTATCTTTATCAAAATGTCCATATTATTTCTTATTATTCTTGTTAGTGAGCGTATGAAAAAACACTTTTTATTAGGTACCCAGTTAGTATATAACATATGCGGTCCCTTTAATATTGTTATTTCTCTCTGTTATGGAGACTTTTACATTTCTATCTTACTTTTTTACAAGGAACTTTTTGGAAAGAAAACAGACTCTAACTGAGTTAAATAAAAATAATATATTTTTCAAGCGGACCCGGTTTATATTATTATTATTATTATTATTATTATTATTAATAGCTAAGCTACAACTATAGTTGGAAAAACAATATGCTATAAGCCCAAGTGTTCCAACAGGGAAAAGTAACCCAGGGAGGAAAGGAAATAAGGAAATAAATAAACGATAAAAGAAGTAATGAAAATTAAAATAAAATATATTAAAAACATTAACATTAAAATATATTTGAATTATAAACTATAAAAGGACTTATGTGAGCCTGTTTAACATAAAAACATTTGCTGTGAGTTTGAATTTATGAATTTCTACTTATTCAACTACCCGATTAGGAAGATCATTCCACAACTTGATCACAACTGGAATAGAACTTCTAGAGTACTGTGCAGTACTGAGCCTCATAATGGAGGAGGCCTGACTATTAGAATTGCATATGTATGGCATATATGATCCCTTTCATGTAATTTTTAAAGCAGTTATTTCATTCTGAGGTTAGTAACACTTTTTCATTCCGATCTTACTTTTTTTTTTTTTTTACAGGGATCATATTGTAAAAAAAAAAAAAATAGTCCAGCTCAATTAGATAAAAAGAAACAATTCTACTGACACCAAGTTTGTACAGCATTTACGATGCCTTTGTTGTAAATTTTGAGAATTTATTTAATTCTGAGGTTATTGAAATTTTTACACTCATATCTTACTTTCCTACAAAGAACAATTTATGAAAAAAAACTGTCTCCATCTCAATGAGGTATAAAATTTATTTTTATATGAAAAACCCCTTTTGTATAATATATATGTATAATACTGTATATAGTGTCCCTTTAACATGATTTAGCAGCAAAAATATGAGAGTCCCTACTCAGAATTTACTTAATTCTGACACAGTGTGTTCCAAACTACAAATTTGGCATAGTCTAAATTTCTTGGAGCAATCTTCATGAACAAGAAAAAGTCCAATATCCAATCGTATTCCTAATCGTATATATATATATATATATATATATATATATATATATATATATATGTATGTATATATATAAGAATATATACATATATATTTATATATATATATATATATATATATACATATATATATATATTTATATATATATATATATATATATATATATATATATATATATATATATATATATATATATCATCTATCTATCTGTGTGTATACATATATATATATATATATATATATATATATATATATATATATATGTATATATATGTATCATCTATCTATCTGTGTGTATATATATATATATATATATATATATATATATATATATATATATATATATATATATATATATATATATATAAATATATATATATATATATATATATATATATATATATATATATAAATATATATATATATATATATATATATATATATATATATATATATATATATATATATATATATAATGTATGTGTGTATGCATGTATGTATATATTTAGGTATGTATTTAGGTATGTATATTATTACGAATAGTAAATTACGTAATATCCCAGCCTCCAAACTCCCCTGCATCTTATTACGTAAGTCTGATGCTCACGAGAATAGCTACGAGCTCTGAGAATAATAAGCGACTCCAAGATGTTAATATATAGGAACACTGAATATCTAAAGGTCTCTTCACCTTACACTCAACACAAAACTGGGTGATTACTTTACTTTAACGGGAACTATTCTAAAATCAACATCTTTCTTCGGTTCTATGTCAGGGGATATGAGCAAGTTGCTGATTTAATCATTGATGATCGAAATAATATACATTTTACTAAAATAAATACATTCTATAAAAATAATAATTAAAAAAGTGATACCAAAAATAAATCACTTGAAATCTAAATAGGAACTAGACCTTAGACTTAAAATAATATGACTCTTCAAGAATTTCCCAGTCACTGGATTCACTAGAAATTAATTTATGAAAATATTTAATTTTGACAAGTAACGGAAAAAGTTCCTACTTTAACACTATAAAAAATAAACAATGATTAAACTTACGTATAGGTATCTGTTACTCATACGAGGTTTGGACTCATGCAAGGTTAAGGCAAAAAAAATGCACCTCACTTTTCAACCTAATCACACGGCTAGTTTCAAAAAAAAAAAAAAAAAAAAAGATATTTAATTTTTACAATATAAACTGTACTTTAAATTACACTGCACTTATTTCAACTTAAACCCAAAAAACTCCAATGTTTCAACAAACACTATACATCTTTGAGAGAAAACACTATGCACGTTTGAGAGGAAGCATTATGGCTGAAGAGGTTCCGGTGAGTGGATTGGATATCTGCCTCCTATGTATGGCTAGACCCTATATATATATATATATATATATATATATATATATATATATATATATATATATATATATATATATATATATATATATCATCCTAATTTGTTCTGGAATTTTCCAGCTAATCATTCTCGAAACATGAGGTCAGGTCTGGGCAGGCCCTCGTGACGTCAATGTTGCCAACTTGGCAGTTTTGAACTGTGGCTTTATCATTGCCTGACGAGGCAACCCTCCCAGCTAACTCCACCCTCTTCTTCATGTAACATTAAAAAAAGAGTAAGTTTATTCTAGAATGTTCATGCAACTTCCAACCACGTGGAATCACGATGCAATCCATTGCGTTTATACTTCGGGTGCGTCATACATACATTTTAACAAGATTACATAAAAATCATATTATTTAAAATAACGTAAATTTACTTATAGGGAACTAAATGAAATACAAGTAAATGAATGACGTCAGTCTTCTGTAATATATATATATTTACTTGACCTTACATGAGTGGAACTCACCTTACGACCTGGCTATACATCCATTAAATACACAAATAAAATCCGTGAATAAAGTAATCTATTTATGTTAGACTAGCTTCTTAAGAATATATATATATATATATATATATATATATATATATATATATATATATATATATATATATATATATATATATATATATATATATGTATATATATATGTATGTTTGTATATATATATATATATATATATATATATATATATATATATACATATATATATATATATATATATATATATATATATATATATATATATATATATATATATATATATATATATATACAAAAAGAATGTTTACACTCTAAAAATTGTATAATCACTTGTTTTAACTGTAAATTAAATTTTACACCATCATTTAATCATGATACTTAATGAAAATAGTTAACATTTAAACTCTTATAGAAATTACATAAAGTATATGATAAACTGGCAAGTTTTCAGCTTGCACAAACTAATGTCAAAATAAGTATACATCACATTTTTACATAAATCTCCTTGATCCAGTTACAAAGATTTACAAAATACTAGCACTCACCACAACGCACAAAATTTAAAATCACCTTTAACGTCTTCTGTAACGTTTCAACACACTACACATGATATATGCTGTAATTGAACCTAATCACTATGGAGAGGACTCACTCGAGGCACTAGAGAGGGAGAGAGGGATGAATTTTGGCTCGTTAACTGCACAGGTTGTTTCTCTTCTGCCATACGCATCCCTAGGTGCACATACATATGGACATAGTAACTTCTAGATTAAATAGATTATTCTCATGGCATGGGGGCCGGCTCAACGACACCAGAGCTATTAACTATCATATATCGAACAGGAGAATCAACCTTGCTGCACAGAAACTCTTTCTCAGCAGCTTCACCCAACTACCGTTCTCGAAAATGAAAAAAAGATAGAATCTAACACTGGGGTTTTCAAGATTCTTCCAAAACACGTAGCAAATATAAGGATTGCATATTTTCTCAAAAACAGGACACAATACCTCATGAAAACATAAAAGAAAAGTACATAAGCTCTCATTTATACCTCATAGGGTCATAAAATACTCTTAAATAGATTACATAAGACTTCATAAAAAAGTACGTGAAATAAAAGTTAAGTTTTAAAAATAACGTAAATTTGCATATACTGAATGGAATGAAGAATACAATGAAATTAGCGAGGAAAGTCTAATGTAATTTGCATATAAAACTTATACCCACATAAGAGGAACTCCTCTTAAGAGCGGGCTATTCACCTCATAAAGGAATTACGTAAATAAAATACATTAATAAATGATTTACTATACGCTAGACCACCTTCGTAGGAATATATATATATAAATATCTATATATATATATATATATATATATATATATACATATATATATATATATATATATATATATATATATATATATATATATATATATATATATATATATGTATAGAGGTGTATATATATATATATATATATATATATATATATATATACAGTATATATATATATATGTATATATATACAGTATATATATATATATATATATATATATATATACAGTACATATGTATAGAGGTGTATATATATATATATATATATATATATATATATATATATATATATATATATATATATATATATATATATACAGTATATATATATATATATATATATATATATATATATATACATACAGTATATATATATATATATATATATATATATATATATATATATATATATATATATATATATAGTCATCATCAATCATTATCATCAGCTATTACTAGTACATAACACGATAAAGGTTTCAGACATATCCTTCTATACCAGTTTGTTTATTGTCTTCCTGTGCCAGTCTATGCCTACGTTTTTTTTTTTTTTTTTTTTTTTTTTTTTTGTAGGCAGCCTCCTCCGACAATCTCCAGCACCTACGTCATATTATGGAGAAACTTACTTCATGGCGCCATACTTAAAAGCCCCCAGCGAAGCAGCAAATACTGAAAGTTTCACACACCACAACGCACGTCTTTCTATGCAACGATACTAGCAAGCCATTCCCTTACATGGGCCCTCTTCCTCGGAACGGTTGCACATGGAAGGCTTTCTTAAATAACAGTCATGGCAAAGGATACTGGATCTCCACTGATCACCTGAAACCTAGATGACTCCTGCAAGATGAACTATCTACAGTTTACCTCTCTAAGCAAGGCGTCCTATATCCCATGTATGTCTTTTTAGGGGGAACCCATGTACCGCACATGTTTCATACACGTTCATATGATGTAATGATATATTGCTTTCTTATTCCCGCTCTCTCCCATACTGATAAAAACCAGCCTGATTAACCTTGCCACCTAATGTTTTAGTTTGTTTGATTTACTTTGTGACATTCTTGTTCACAAGTGCTTTCTTTCACATACCGAGAGAAGGTAGGTCTGCTGGGGGTGTCGGACTCTTTATTCATAAAAGTTACTCAAATCTCAAAACGTTGTGTCAAAAATTGCCATTTATTCCCCTTGAATAAAATTTCATAATTTTTTTTAAATACTTGTTTTGGGGTATTTCCCAGTTTTTATGAAAATACGTTGATATATGATTATTTTGCTCCACAGAAGTAGTTTTATTATATTAACTATAGCAATGAGTTGGTATAAATAAGTACATTGATATTCAAAGTAATAAACCCCCTTTTTTTGCAAATTTTATCCATCTGTATAAAATTAAATGACGTATCATTACAGTGATGTCAATCTTTATCCTCTGGAGACTATACATATTATTTTCTTATTGTAAGTGCACATGCCAGTAGTTTAAGCTTGCCTTCTGGATGAAACCCCCCTTTTTTTTGTATGATGGGTTACGATAAGAACACTTGATGTTTGATTTTAAAATGATGTTTGTTACGTAACCCTGTAATTTTGTTGATGTGACAACTGTGTTATGCAATATACTCCTCCCGAGTTTTGTTCTAGGGTGGAAAGGTAAAGCTCTGGGGTTTTTAGCAGCTGACTCCACGAAGGTAAGTAAAAGAAGAAGTTCTTGTCGAATCCAGGTCCATCACCTCGTGAATTGTCGTCGCCATTGCAGTAACTTCTTTATAAGAATATTCTGGAATCCTGTTTTGCCATTTATGTTTTTATTTATTTTTTATATAAGTAACGTAACGTTTTGTTAATTTTTGCAGTAATGTGTTAGCTTTCTTGCTTCTTAACGTAACTTGGATGATTGCTGTGTTCTTTAAATGTTAATTATAAGTGTTGAACTTTTAAATGCATCTTTGTGAACCCGTGTGGCATCACCCAAAATGAATTGGTGCAGGAAATATAGTTGATTGTTTCTTAGCTGCACTTTTGTTGAATAAAAATGCAATGTTTCTTAATTTCATGGTAAATTTAAGTAAGCTAGTAAACTCCTCAGCACTGTAACTTGGTCTCATTCAAAGCTAGTGCAGGAGGGCTTAAGGTTGAATGACATCGTACGGAATGTGGCCCTAAAACTTTTTTTGTTTCACCATTCTTTGCTAGTTATAGTAGTAATTTACAATGGTCCTTCGAACGAACCGGATGCCATAACGATTCACAAAGGATATTTTTGGATGTTAAAGATAATTTGCGATAAAGTTCACGTTGGTGATGGTTGGCTTCAAGGTCATTTTAGTATAGCTGGCACGTATCCAAAGTGATTTGGTGAGCAGGGTAAGGTATTGAATTACTTGGAGTGTTTTGCCAAGTAATCTGTTGTTTACGGAACATTATTGCTCGTGTTTAGTGATTACTCTGTGAAGAAACTCTTGTTGAATTTCGTAGCCATTTTTGAACTTAGGTTTTTCGTGACCAGATGTATTTTGTGAATTGATGAAGAGCACGTGGTCAAATTATCTGTCATTCAGTGGATGTTATATTTCAATCAAGTTTAGATAATTTGTCATATATTTTTGATATTAAGAATTTGTGTAATCAGTTAAACTTATTTGTTGATGAGGAAAATCTCATTAGGTCTCAGGGACGCATGAAAAACGCTTCCATATCTTATGATACTCAGTGCCCAATGTTATTGCGTTCCAGAAGTTATTCAACAGTGTTGATAGTTGAACATTTGCATAGACATCATCACCAATGTGGTGTCAGTTCTGTACTGGTATTGTTGAGAGAAAACTTTTGGGTACCTAAAGCACAACAAGTTATCAAATAAATTCTGTCCAAGTGTGTTTTATGTCAGAAGTTAACCAAGAAACGGTTGGTTTTTGCCTCCTCCCCCACCATTACCCACAGAAAGAGTGAGATATGATAGTTCTTTTCAATCAGTAGGAATTGATTATACTGGTGCTATTAATGTTTTTGATCATGAAACTAGATTGGAGAAGGTCTTTGTATGTCTATTTACCTTTACTACGAGCAGGGCGGTTCATTTTGAATTGACTCATTCAATGACTGCTTCTGATTTCCTACTGGTTATTCGACGCTTTGTAGCGTATCATTCTCTGCCGAGTCTGATTATATCTGACAATGGTAGGAATTTTGTTACTTTACTTTACTTAGATGGCTGCTTTTCCGGTCCCATACAGCAGGGGAACCCCACTCTCTACAGGACCTCCACTGTCGTTTTAACTTGTTCCTTTACAGTATTCATCTTTTCAAGTTACACATTGTTCATTTACTGTTGAATCGTCACTGTCAAAAGACTCATGAAATAAGAAAGTCTTCAGTTTCCTCTTGAAAATCTTAATGTCTTCAATCATTCGAATGTTTCGTGGGAGCTTATTATATAGTCTTGGGGCCGCATATTTAAAGGTTCTGGAGCCTAAAGTAGACATAAATCTAGGTTCCAACAGTTTGAAGCCATGTATAATTATTCTCGTGTCAACACGATTTGTTGGCTGCGCAAAATGTAGCTATTCTCCTAAGTATTTAGGACGACCGGTTCTAATAACTTGGTGGGTTATTGTACATATTTTGAATTCAATTCTCGCTTTAATTGGCAGCCAGAGTGAATCAATTAGTATAGGGGTGATCCTATCTGTAGGTGGGACACCTTTTATCAGTCTTGCTCCTCTGTTTATTATGTTTTGTAATTTCTTAAGTTGGACTTTTGGTAAATTGTAGTAGATAGAGTTGCAGTAGTCAGTCCTAGTAATAACACAATTTATCACAAGTTTCTTAACAGAATTTTCGTCCAGGTACTTTTTTATAAAAGCAAAATTTCTTAGATGATAACCAGCAGTTTTTATTACATTATCTATGTGTGTATTTAGAGACAGGTTACAGTCAAGAAATACACCTAGGTCTCGAACTTTACTAGATATCAGCACCGAGTCATTATCCATGTTCATTTGAATATCACCTAAGTTTCTCACACTGTTTCTCGTGCCCAACACCATGAATTAATTTTTGACCTCATTTAGTTTTAGTTGTTTAAATGTCATTCATTCTCTAACACTATCAAGGATTCGGTTTAGAGTTTCAGTAGTGTCATGTTTATCATTTATGGAGGAGTAAAATTGTGTGTCATCTGCAAATAGTTTAAAATTCTCGCCATGCCTTTGTAGCATTTTCGATAGACCAATAGCATAGATGCAAAATAAAATTGGGCCAAGTACACTCCCCTGGGGTACCCCTCTGTTTAAGGGTTCATATGATGAATAAGAGTTTCCAATTTGTACACAGTAATTTCTACCAATCAAGTAGTCTTTTAGGTATTGGGAAGCTTGATCTTCAACGCCGATGGACCGTAGATCATTTAGTAGCAGTTCATGCACAACTGTATCAAAAGCAGCACTGAGATCGAGCAATATTAAAATACCACATTTATTTTCATCCATAATTTCTAGCATATCATTTACAACAGAGCAGATGGCTGTCTCCGTAGAGTATAGTTTTCTGTAGGCAGATTGGTTGTCAGGCAAAGCTTCTATTACTTCTAAGTGGCTGACTAGTTGTTCAAGAATCACATATTCCAGCACTTTTGAGAGAAAGGATAGATGTGAAATAGGTCTATAGCTTAATTTCTGCATTTATACTATTGGTCTATCGAAAATGCTACAAAAACATGGCGTGAAGTTCAAACTATTTGCAGATGACACACAATTTTACTTCTCCATAAATGATATACATGACACTACTGAAATTCTAAACCCACTCCTTGATAGTGTTAGAGAATGGATGACATTTGAACAACTAAAATTAAATGAGAACAAAACTGAGTTCATGGTGGTGGGAGAGAAACAGCGTGAGAAACTTAGGCGATATTCAAATGAACATAAATAATGACTCGGTGCCGAGTAAAGTTCGAGATCTAGGTGTATTTCTTGACTGTAACTTGTCTCTCAATGTCCAAATAAATAATGTAGTAAAAATTGCTGGTTATCATCTAAGAAATTTTGCGTTTACAAAAAAAGTACCTGAAAGAAAATTTTGTAAAGAAACTTGTAATAATCTCTGTTAATACCAGGATTGACTACTGCAACTCTAGCTACTACAATTTACCAAAAGTCCGACTTAAGAAATTACAAAACGTAATAAACAGAGGAGCAAGACTGATAAAAGGTGTCCCACCTAGAGAAAGGATCACCCCTATATTAATCGAATTACACTGGCTTCCGATTAAAGCGAGAATTGAATTTAAAGTTATCAGAACCGGGTGTCCAAAATATTTAAAAGAATTGCTACACATTGCGCAGCCAACAAATCGTGTCGACACGAGAATTGTTACAGAGGGCTTCCAACTGTTGGAACTTAGATATATGTCTACTTTAGGCTTGAGAGCCTGTAAATATGCGGCCCAGAGACTAAATAATGAGCTCCCACG
Source organism: Palaemon carinicauda (assembly GCF_036898095.1). Taxonomy (NCBI): domain Eukaryota; kingdom Metazoa; phylum Arthropoda; class Malacostraca; order Decapoda; family Palaemonidae; genus Palaemon; species Palaemon carinicauda. The sequence goes on along the minus strand of NC_090731.1, from coordinate 78,273,074 downwards.
AAACATTCGAATGATTGAAGGCATTAAGGCTTTCAAGAGGAAACTGAAAACTTTCTTATTTCATGAGTCTTTTGACAGTGACGATTTAACAATAAATGAACAGTATGTGATATGAAATGTTAAATACTCTGAACGAACAAGGTAAAACGACAGTGGAGGTTCTGTAAAGAGTAGGGTTCCCCTGCTGTATGGGACCGAAAAGGCAGCCATCAAAGTAAGTGAAGTAAGCAAATAAGTGCTTGTATTTAAGTTCCTTATCTGTTGAATAAAACCCAGTTGCATTCACCTCGCCTCTCTGTTAGAAACTAATTTACATAACAGCAACTTGTTAACAAAATCTGTATAAGTCTTCGTATGTGATCGAGATATATTTCCAACAATAGTCATGAGGACTTGTGCTAACCATTTAGACAATTTGTAAGAAACTCTACCGAGTAAACTGGTGTGCTTAAGGATTTTAAGGATTTGCAGCCATGAATTTATGGACGTAGAGTTTTGAAGGATTTATGACATAGGAACTAAAAGGAAATATCCTAAGTAGTTGATTATAAGTCTCTACAGAAAATTGAAAATATATTTTATTCAGATAGGAATACTTTGCCTTTTAAAAAGGAGAATGTCTTGGCATTTCCATACAATGAAAATTTTGCTAATATCAAAGACTTATTTAAAATATTCAAGGTAAATATAGTTTCAAAAGTTCAGGAACAATAAGAAATATCACCATCATCATCTTCTCCTCTGTCTTTTGACGCAGAGGGTCTCTGTTAGATTTCGCCAGTCGTCTCTATCTTGAGCTTTTAAATATAGACTGACTAAATCCATAGAGGATATTGGCTAAATTCATCAAAGCATACCCAGTTCCTTGTAATGCACAGTGCCTATCTAACTAAGGCAAGTGACCCTTAAGAGTGCATACGAATTCCAGTAAGATCATCCGACAGGCATCAGGAGGAAAAGGCGAAAAGACGTTTTGTATATCGCCTTAAACCCAATCCATCACTCTGCTGCCAGTACCGGTCTGTATACCTCACGATTTCACGAGGCCGCAACTAAAATTGTACAATCAGAATTTAGATATATTTCCATCAAATGTTCTAATTGGGTTTGTATGAAATTGGTTATAAAGTGTGCTGGATGGATAATTCTCCAAAGTAGAAAAATGATTCTATTTACATGATTCTATGTACAGTACTGGGTCTGGGTGTGATAAGAAATATTTCGGTCAAACATCATCGCTATGCAGTCAAGACAGGGCAAATGTCAAGTGCGCTGTTTGTTCACAGGGAAGATTTTAACTATTGTATTGACTGGGAAATTTTTTATAAAAGTCATTGTTAAACGAAATATCACTGAAACAGATTTTATCAAATATTTTAACATTAAAATTTTAAATCTTAGCTATGGTCTTTTAAAACTAGACAGGTATCTTGTTCATCAAATTGTAAGGAAATACAAGGTGAACATTTAGTTCAATGATTGTTACATTACTAGGATTTTATTTCATAACGAAAATTGCTTATTTTTGTGGCTTTTATTTCAGTTTTGTTAGGTTTCTTATTTGTGTGATTTTGTTTTCTAATTTACTTCGTACTCTGAATAGGTATAAGTAATGCACGAAAGACCTTGGTACCTGGTATTTCACTTTCCTGTAGATTTTACACGTATATATATATATATATATATATATATATATATATATATATATATATATATATATATATATATATATATGTATATTCATATATATATATGTATATATATATATATATATATATATATATATATATATATATATATATATATATATTATATATATATATATATATATATATATATATATATATATATATATATATATATATTTATATATATATATATGTATATATATATATATATATATATATATATATATATATATATATATAAATATATATATATATATATATATATATATATATATATATATATATATATTAATATGTATATATATATATATATTTATATATATATTTATATATATATATATATATATATATATATATGTATATTGTTAGGTATTATTGTAATAATGTACTGTATTACCTCAAATGTTACATGTACTAAGCGCAACATTGCATCATATTGCATTGATAAAACATGTTTAAGCATTGTTCATAAATGAAATAATGTATTTTGATCTTAGGGTTCAAGCATTTATAAATTACCTCAAAGATAGGATGTGATTCTTTTTACGTTTGCACTGCAGTAGGATTTAAGTCTTTTGAGAGCAATGCTCATATGTTTGTTTTTATGTTTTGGTTTGTGAGATTGTTTACAAGACGCTCGACGCTCAGTCAGAAGCCAAGAGCCAGAGAGAGATGTAATCCTGAGAGAAATTAAACATACTTTAATAAGAAATCTCTGATTGTATCCCATCCAACATAGAAGACAAATCGGTGAAGATGCTGGGATAGGAATATTCCCAACTAATAATAAACATTGTTAGTCCAGGTATGTGGCATGATGAAATCACCAGACAATATTCAACCGATGTATCAAACTGGCAACGATCTGATGACGAATACACGCAAAGATCATAAAAAAGCAGAAGAAAAAGCCCAGTGAGGATTCCCCATGCAGTCGACTAGAGGAATTTCATCAAACACAAGCAAACAAAACAAAAAAACAAAGTGATATTTTAAATTGGGTAGGATACAAAAAAGGTAGGATGTTACAAGGTGACTTTAGAACAGTAGCCTAACCTAATCCAGGTAAGAATTCAAAATGCCTCTTGACATTGAACATCCTGAACGATTAAGCATCACAGCTGAACCAAATTTTGTTGTAGCACGATGGCAACAGTGGTGTGAGGGATTTAAGATTTATTTAGAAGCATTAGGGAATATGAAGGATGCCCAAAAGAAGGCATTATTACTTCATACAGCTAGTAGAGAAGTTTGGGAAGTGTTTAAGACATTGCAGCCTACTGATGACACAAGTGAAGCTGGACTTAAGGCTCTTACAATATATTCTGCTCCTCAGGTCAATAAATATTTTGAACAGTATCAATTTACATCACTGGCATATCAGAAAGAAAATGAAAGTTTAGATGCATTCGTGACTAGACTAAAGAATTTAGCTGTTTCATGTGAATTTCTAGAGTTAGAAAATGTTATCATAGATCAAGTTATTGCACAATGCACATCACAAGAGCTAAGAAAGAAATCATTGCAAGATAAAGATTTAACATTAGAAAAGGTATTGATAATAGGCAGAGCTTTAGAAACATCAAATAGGCAAAGTAACATAATAGGTAGTTCTACAAGCAATAGAATGGAAAATTTTAAAATTAGTACAATAGGTTCCAAATGGAAAACCAATGAGAATCAGAGAAGGAATATGTCAAAGCCTAGTCATAGAAAAGGGACTAACACTAATGTTCATAAATATCAGAATCAGCCCTAAACACAAAAACAACAGGAAAAACCCAAGTGGTATAGGTGTGGTAAAACTGATCATCTTGCATACGAAGTAAAGAAATGCCCTGCTTCTGGACAAACATGCCAGAATTGTAGAAAGATGGGTCATTTGCAACTGTTTGCAGATTCCCTAAACATACGCAAAGAAAATAAATGTTACAGTTGATACTATTGGTCAAGAGAATAATGCAGAAAATATTCAGGATAATCAGGATAAGTCAGAAACTGATTTTGCGTTTCGCATAAATTCCGTCAACAAAAATGCAAAGAAACATGTCATGATAAAAGTAATCATAAATGGTGAACCAATTTTGATGTAAGTTGACACAGCAGCCAATGTATCAATTTTGTCTAAGAAAACAGCTAAAAGCATCCCTAATTTGTTATTAGAAGGTACAAATAGAGTTTTTAAAGGTTATAATGGTTTTGATGTTTATGTAATAGGTGCTTCGAACGTAGAATTGCAGTACAAAGAACAGAAATTAGAGAGAATGCCATTAACAGTAGTAAAAGGTAAAGGACAAACTTTGCTAGGTTTGGATTGGCTACAGTATTTGAAATTAGATGGGCCTAGTATTTTGAAGGTTACAGGTAGACAAGATGAACAAAAAAAAATAAAATGCCTTTGGATAATATTATTTCAGAGTTTCAAGACGTATTTGAAGATAAAGTAGGTACAGTAGAGAACGCAAAGGCAATTTTAGTTTTGAAACCTGACAGTGGTCCTAGATTTTGTGCCAGTACCGTATGCATTGAAAAGTGCAGTTGAAATAGAAATCAGGAGATTAAAAGATGAAGCTTCATTGGAAAAGGATACATATTCAGATTGGGCTACTCCATTATTACCTATTGTGAAGGAAAATGGTCAGGTTAGGTTATATGGAGATTACAAAGTAACGTTGAATCCACAACTGCAAGTAGCTTAACATCCTTTATCAAATCCAAAAGACATGTTTATAACTATGTCAGGATGTAGTGATTTTTTCTAAGTTAGATTTAAGACAAGCATTTCAACAGCTTCCCATGGATGAAACCTCACAAGAATTATGTACAGTAAATACATCCTTAGGTTTGTTTAGGCAAAAGAAATTACCTTATGCAGTTGCATGTAGTCCAGGTATATGGCAACAAACTATGGATAAGATTTTTTCAGGAATGCAAGGAGTATTCTTTTTCTAGATGATATTTCAACTGCTGGTGAGGACACAAGGGAACATAGAGAAAGATTGCGAACAGTTTTGAAGAAGTTGAAGGAACATAATATTAGAATAAATAAGAGCAAATGTATCTTAAAAGTTGATTCAGGAGAATACTTAGGTTTTGTAATTAATGGCAAAGGTATTCACAAAACTAAAGAGAAGATTAAAGCTGTGCAATCAACATAAGTACCAGAAAATGTTAAGAAATTACAGTTATTTTTAAGTTTAGTAACATCTTATGGGAATTTCATTCAGAATTTGTCTACAATTGCACATTCATTGTATAATTTGTTGAATAAGGGTGTAAAATGGAAGTGGATAAAAGAGTGTCAGGAATCTTTTGAAAGAATCAAACAGGAAATAACATCACTCACATGCCTAGTACATTATCAAATGGATTTACCAGTTAAATTAGTATGTGATGCATCAAACATAGGTTTAGGTGCAATATTATCTCATGTAATGCCAGATGGAACAGAAAAACCAAATGCATTCACTTTTAGAGTATTGAACAAGGCAGAAAGGAATTACTCTCAAATAGCATTAGTGTATGGAGTAAAGAGATTTCATATGTATCTTTATGGTAGGAAAACTTTCATACTTGTTAAATATCATAAACCTTTATTAGCAATATTGGCTCCAAAAGCAAGTTGACCTACGTTGGTAGCTGCAAGACTACAACGTTGGGCAATTACGTTAGCCGCGTACCACTATGATATAGAATACCGTCCAACATCAAAGATGGGTAATTCAGATGCTTTATCTAGATTAACAGTAGACAAAGCCCCAGAAAAGTATGATGACAGTATTCTGTTAATTTCTGTATATGATGTACCCATTACAGCAAAGGATGTAGCACACAGTACCAAGAGAGACCCAGTACTTAGTAAGGTTTTAGAGAGTTTAATGACAGGTAGGGACTTATGTGGAAAAGAGGAAAATTGTAAACCCTATAAGGATATATGGTATGAACTGAGTGTAACATAAGGAATATTGATGAGAGGTTCAAGGATAGTTATTCCTAATTCACTGAGGAATAAGGTTTTGTCTGAAATACATGCTGATCGCCAAGGTATTGTAAGATCAAAGTCAATTGCAAGAAATTTTGTATGGTAGCCAGGTGTAGATAAAGATGTGGAATCTTATATAAGGAATTGTATGAATTGTGGTATGCAACAAAACAATCCTCATTTTGCCAGAATGCACCCATGGGAGTTACCAGGTATCCATGGCAAAGAGTGCATATAGATTTTGCAGGTCCTTTTTTAGATTATTAGTTTTCGATAGTCGTAGATGCTTACAGTAAGTGGCCAGAAGTAATTACAACGAAGACAGCAACGTCTTATAACATAATAAAAGAGTTAATGCAAATTTTTTCTACACATGGTATTCCAGAAATAATTGTTACAGATAATGGTCCACAATTTACCACACAAGAGTTTAAAGAATTTTGTAACGCCAATGGAATAAAACATACATATTCAGCAACGAATCATCAGTCTACTAATGGAGAGGCTGAAAGGTTTGTTTAAACATTTAAACACAATACGAAGTGTAGAAAAGCAAATTCAGGTACCATATTTTTACATGTATCAAAGTTTTTATTGTCATATAAAACTACGCCGCACAGCACAACAGGCGTGACACACACACACACGCACACACACACACACACACACACATATATATATATATATATATATATATATATATATATATATATATATATATATATATATATATATATATATATATTTATATATATATATATATATATATATATATATATATATATATATATATATATAATATATATATATATATATATATATATATATATATATATATATATATATATATATATAATATATATATATATATATATATATATATATATATATATATATATATATATATATATATATATATATATATATATATATATATATATATATGTATATATATTTTGAGCAAAGCGAAAAATCTATTTTTGGGTGAGAGTGCCATGTCGTCCTGATGGAAGGGTTGCTTTAGCTAGCCTTCTAAGAGTTTTTTGCCACAGTGATACTCCCAGAGAAATAAACCGAAGGTCTCCAGGCGCGAGTATCCAATTAAGGATATCACATAATATCAGGGGACATATTTTTAGATAAGACACATAGCAATCTTCACCCCGAATAGATTTAACTCTTTGATGCAAGGGGGAAGAGTGGCGAAAGAAGGGGGTTGCTGATCTAGGTACCCGGTGGACCTTCTCCCCTATTACTACTACGACGCCATTCCTTTTCTTGTCGTTAAGCAGGAATGGCCACAGAAAGAGTAATTTTGGGAGGGGTCAGCAAAAGGATGGGTCCATCAGGATGAAATGGCACTCTCACCCAAAAATAGATTTTTCGCTTTGCTCATAATCGTTTTTTTGGCTTAGGCCATGTTGTCCTGATGGAGGATACTAGAGAATTAACTTGAAATATCTATATCTGTGGGTTTGTGTATGTGCATTCTACCTTGAATGGATTTCCTTATTTGGCCTGCTAGACTTGTATGTGAAATACCAGTGACTGTCATTTCCACTAAGCCTGGAACTGGTTTAGTGTTTCCTGCCACCTGCAGGGAAAATGTCGACATCGACAATATGGATTCAAGGTTTAAATTTCTGTATGTACGGAAGGTTAAACTTTAGAGATTACCTTTCACTTACCTTGGAAATCTGTATCCTGATTTCAAGTTCTGGACCCTTCTAGGGCCTAATTAAAAACTGTAGCGTGTTTTATCTGTCTGTAACTGAGATAGCAGTAAGAAGACGCAAATGCTTTTACTATTTTCACTTTACAACTAGATTATCAAATGTAGTTAAAATCAAGTATGAATCTGATCCAGCATTAAAACACACCAGGGTCCATATTTTCTAATATAGGAAAAAATATGTAATTTTACTACTGGAATAATGCCACTCAATGGAGATGTTAAACCAAATCTGTCTTACTTGTACAGATTTTTGGAAGGCATAAACATTGTGATGCAAACGTTCACTCGGCACTGGTGTTATTGGTCAGATATGCACCTATATGGAACAGTGTGTTAATCATCATTGTGCTTTGCACTAGAAGGTATGTGTACCTATGCACCCGATGCACTGTAAAGTCCCAAAACAGTTCACTTTTCATCGCAGCACTAGATGACGGCTTTTATAACACTACCCGCCGCCACCACAAAATGTTTTATTTCATGTACTTGCTTTGCATAGTGTTTGTAGAAGACCCTAGATGATCTCCACCCAGTGTATGAGCGGAGTCTTTCAAAGTCCATATGTTGAAAGAAGTTCAACGAAAAAGCAACTTTCCTTGGATCGTGACCTGCGGGTGTACTGTCAGGATCCGCTCTTCGAATAAAGTAGGTGAGCTTTACTCTCAGTTGTTTTAGGGATAGGTTTGATCCTGAGGTTTTGCCTCTGAAGAGCTCTCCTCCCTTGAAGTCTGAAGTTCTGCGAAGATAGACCTTAAGACACTCTACTGGGCACAGAGAGGTATATTCCTTCAGTGGGCAGATTCTCCAAGGACCCCACCTCTTAGTGGGTAGCTCATTCTTGGCAAGAAAGGCAGGATCAGGAAAGAGGTTCAGTTCTCCTGTGTCAAGGAACTGAATATGACCTTTGTTTCTAGATAAGGCCACTATTTCACTAACTCTAGCCCCCGAGTCTATGGCAAACAGAAAAATGACTTTCTGTGTTAGATCCTTTAGAGTACAATTCTCATTGTTTAGGTTCGAAGCATAGTGCAAGACCTTGTCCAAAGACCCCGTAATGGGCTTTGGTGGGGTTGCTGGCTTGAGTCTAGCGCATGCTTTTGAGATCTTATTAAATATATCACTAGAGAGATCCACTCCAAAGACATACAAAAGTGGTCTAGCTAGGGCCAACTTACACGAGGTAATCGTAGTAGAAGCCAGACCTTGTTCGTGTTAGAATATGAAGAATGCTAGACAGAAATCTATCGATATTTTTGTCGATTTCCTTGTTTTCACAAAGGAAAACCATTTCTTCTATGACGATTCATATTGTCTCCTAGTCGAACTTGACTTATACTCTATGATGAAGTCAACTTTATCCTTCGAGATTCCAAAGCTTTTGTTCGCCGCTAGGGCGAGAAAATCGTGAGATGTAGGTTGCTGGTTCTCGAGGATGAAGCGTAGATAGTCGACTTCTGGACCAGTTGGGATAATGCTGGGTCCGGCAGAGGGAACAGCTTCAGTTTCAGCTCTAGAACTAGAGGGATACAATTGCTTTTGGGCCACTGGGGGGCCATTACTGCTGCTGTCCCTCTAAAGGATCCAGCTTGTCGAGGATTCTTAGCAGCAGATTGGTTGTGAAAATAGGTAAATGTGATTCCTCTTGTTCCAGTCGAGGGAGATGGTGTCCATCGCCTCTGCTTGAGAGTCCATATAAGGGGCTACATAACGAGGTAGTTTCTTGTTGTCGCTCGTTGCGAAAAGGTCGGTCTGCAGTTCCGGGACTTTTTCCGAGGTGAAGGAGAATGAGTCTGCATCTAGGGATCATTCTGTCTCTATGGGCTTTCACCTGTATAGAGCATCCGCCGTCACGTTGCGGAACCCTTTTAGGTGAACTGCTGATAGGTGCCATCCCTTCTTCCTTGTCAGGTAGAAGGTGACTAATATCACATGGTTGATGTGAGGTGATCTTGAGCCTTGTCAATTTAGACATTTTACTATCACTTCGTTGTTCAGGACCAATCTAATGTGGATTGTTCAGTGAGAGGATAGTTTCTTCAATGTCAGGAAAACTCCCAGAGCTTCCAAAACGTTGGTATGAAAGGTTTTGAACTGGTGTGACCAATTCCCTTGCACTTTTCTCTCTTGATAATGGCTTCCCCATCCTTTCGAGGAGACGTCCGTGTGTACAACCACTGATGGTTACAGGGGAATTGTTCATACTAGGTTCTTTGCTGTTGACTATGGCCTTAACTGCGCGCGCTACAGGGTCTGGGTCAACCTTGGTTGATCTCTTCGAGCGTTTGATGCGTATATTCTCCAGACTCCTGACACATCTTTTAGACATGCTTCTAGCACCGGGTCTGTCAGTGCAGCAAACTAGAGAGAGTCCAATAATCTTTCCTATGGGCCTCTTGAACTCCTCTTGTGACGGATTAGTCTCTTGACAGATCCCTCTATCTCTCTCTTCTTCTTGAATGAGGTGGTGTGACTTAAAGTCCCATTAAATTCCTAGCCATTGGAACTTCTGAGCTGGAGGAAGGCGACACTTCTTGCAATTGATCTTGAATCCCAGGTGTTCCAGGAACTGGATCCCCTTGTTGGCTGCCTGCAGACAAGTAGTCTTGCATGCTGCCCATACCAGTCAATCGTCTAGATATGTTAGTACTTGAACTCCTTCGGAGTGTAGCTGCTGGATGATTGTGTCTGCCGGCTTCGTGAATATCCTTGGGGCTGTGTTCAGTCTGAAGGGCATTGCTCTGAAGACACACTTCTTCTTTAGCATGAATCCTAGGTAGGAGGAGAAAGGGCGGCTCAATAGAAGATGCCAGTGAGCATCTGTTGGGTCTATTGAGACTATGTACGCTCCTTTTGGTAGAAGGGTCCTTATGTGTTGCCAAGTAAGCATCCGGAACTTGTTGTTCTCGATGAACTTATTGAGTGGAGACAAGTCTAGAATGACTCTGAGTTTGTCTGAGTCTTTCTTGGGAACATAAAACAACCTTCCCTGGAATTTGATGGGCTTCGCTTTCCTTATTACCTTCTTGTTCAAGAGTTCTGAGGTATATTCTTCTAACGAGGGCGTTGGGTGTTGGAAGAATTTTGGAAAACGAGGTGGAGTTTTGTTCCATTTCCACCCAAGTGCATTTGTTAATAGGCTGTGGGTCCAGGGATTGAAGGTCCAGCGATCCTGAAAGTGATAAAGTTTGCCTCCTACCTGGGGCCCCTCTTTGTTTGGGGGTTCCTGAGGATTTGTTTCCGTGACCACGTGCTCCTTGGCCCTGAGAGGAGTTACCTCCGGGCAAACTTCTCTTAGGGCCTTTTCCTTTCTGACTAGGGCAAAAGGAAGTTGACTGCCTCTCAAAATTAGGGTTAAACACTGGCGACGGGGCTACCAATTGTTGAGGGACCATCTGGTAACTGGTGTGATTCATCTTGGTCATAGTCATGGTAGGCAATTGTGCAGGTTTACGTGGTCTCCTTGCCTCTTTATTCTTGGGCTGGGGACCTCTGTCCGAGGAAGATTTCCTCTTTGAGCTCATGTCCCACTTTTGGAGAAGGTTCCTGCTCTCCGTGGCTGTTTTGGCTATGGTCTCTTGGACCAGTTCCTGTGGGGAAAAGGTCTTTACCCCAGATGTTCGAGGTAATCAGCTTCCTTGGTTCGTGTCTTATGGTCGCTGAGGCCAAAATGAACTCTCTGCAGGCTCTCCTCGCTCTGAGGAAAGCATATAAGTCTTTCACAAGGGTACCCATGTTGGACTTAGCTTTGAAAATAAATATTTCTGGGGCGTTATGTAAACCTGCACTCATTTCCAGGCAGTTCTGATGAGAAAGGGAGGACGCAAGTCTTTCCTTTGACTCCTATTCACTCCTCAGAAGATGGTCTGGCAACTACGGAAGGTTCTCATTGAACTGCTGGCCGGCTATCTGTGGATCCAACTTAGAGACGGAGAAGGTTAAGTGGACATCCTTCCAATTCTCCTCACAGGTAGGTAGTATTAGAGAGAACGGTTTGCATTCCTTTAGAGTTGGGCAGGGTTTGCCCTCGTCGACTGCCTTGACAGCAAAGTCTAATGCTATCTCTGAAAAGGGGAAAAAGATGGAGGGAAGAGCAAGAAAGGGGGATGTCTCTTGCTCAGTGCTGAGACTTTGGAGTTGGTGTACCCGGCTCCTTTCAAGGTTTTCAGGAGGGTGGCTTGTGTCTTGTCATGCTCAGAGACAATGACCTCTTTGGGTACCGTTTCCTCACGGGCTGCAAGTTCATCCCGCAGTCTCACGTAACATTCTGGGTAAGTGGAAAAGTTAGGCCAGAACTCAAGATCTTCAATCAGTTTGGTCCCCAACTTCTTCGAGACGAATATTTTCCCATTCATCATGGGCATATGCTCCGCATACCTCCAGGGGTTGGTTTCGGAGCGGTGAGGGATATCAAAAACTTTAGGGGCTTCTTAGTGGAGCCCTTGGTAGATCCAGGGTGGTCTGGCCTCTCCTGCAACAGTATCTGCTGCTACCAGAGTGATTCTCCCATTGTTTCTTGTTCCTTTTGGAACAATTCCATCATCTGTTGAATCGAAGTGAGGATCGCTTCGTTCTTGTCGGCATGTGCAACTGGTTGTGGAGTTGGGAGTGAAGAGGTTGACGGCATAGGCTGATATGCCGTCACGGCGAACCGAAGGTCTTCGGTTGCCGTTAAAATGGATCCTTCTTCCTCTGCTTGTGGATGTTCTGCGTCTTCTTCAGGGCCTCACTGCAGTAGGTCCTTCTCAGTGTCAATGGACACTTCTGACGTCCTTTCTTGGTGGATGTCCATGCCTTCCAGTGCCTTATCTATGTCCGCATCCATCTTCTGTTGTATGAGGGGAAACTAGACCTGTTCCTGGGACACCACTGTGTTTGGTAGAGCCTTGAGGAACAGTAGGCACCTTAGGGAGTCGTTGGGTAAGTACGGTCCCTGAGAATTCTTCTGGAATCTTCTTACCTATTTGCGAAGGGTCTACCTCGCCGTATCTCTAGTCTCTATGTTGACTGAGGGGGCTTCTACGAAGCCGTTGGCCAACAGGGTCGAACAGGTTGGGCAACCCTTAGGGTCCCAATACTTGAGGACTCCCAACACGATGCAACAGGGGGCATGAGTCCTGCACTTCATGTGGCCACAAAAGTCTTTGCCTTTGTGGTTGCAGGATAAGGCTGCACACTTCTCCATTGGCTCCTCCTGTAAAGGGAAATGTGCTCAATGAATATTTAACTTTTTATATCAGTGATATAAAAACATACGATTTTTATTAACAATAGTAATTACTATTGTTTATGGTAGCTTAGGATAGTAAGCTTGAAAGGAAGTAGAAAAGACACATATCTGTGTTTCCCTTCCCAGGCCATTGCTGAGACCTCCGTCAGTAATAATATTTAGTTTCCCTGATAGGTAGAATGAAAGGTAGGAATAAACTCTAGGAACTAGAATTAGAGTTATTAAGTGTCTATACTAACATTGTCTACCTGGAGTATATATTAACACTAATCAGTGATTTTTTAAGGTCCTGATGATCGAAATAAACCATCTTGGTGTTGAGGGAGTACTCAGTCTCAACACAAAATTGTAGTCCCAACAATAGACTGCGACAGGAAACACAGAGTATGTTAGAAAACTTGCATATTACTGTATAGTTGTATAATGTAGTTTAGCCGGCGGCACTGTCGGGGTTAGGTTAGTACATGGAGGCACTAACTGATAGAGAAAAAGTATTGAGGAAGGAGAGTTTCCTATTATTATGGTTAACATAACAATTGGAAGTGTAGGAGGACTATCAGGTCGCCCACTGTCTCCTTGCTAGAATGAGAGTTCCAATGGAAGGGATAATAATCTGTCTGATTCTGGCTTCCACCCATCCACAACAATTGTGAATGGCAGTCCCAGAGAGGGCTGAGGACTTCCCAAAGTATTTTAGGTTTCCCAGCCGTCAGGAGCCGTCTCAATCTTCCCCCCCCCAAAAAAAATATTCACTTCCTGTGAAGGAAGGAGGTAAGGGGGAAGGTGGCTGAGACGGCTGAACTAATTGCTACCGGCAGGGTACCAGCCGGTAACGCAGTCAACCTAGCAAGCCAGGATGATTGTCAGAATACTGGTGAAAGACTATTGTGACAGCGATGACATCACTAAAGGACAGAAGGGGAAGGGTGAAGGATCTATAGTTCAAGAGATGAGAGGTGGCAGCAGGTATGCCGCCTACCTTCAACAGTGAATTGAGGAAACATGGCTTCCTGTGACGACGACGTCGTCGGTGGCAGAGGAAACATGGTACCTTTGCTGGCGACATTGTCGGCGGCAAGACAAAGGCACCCTGAGTTAGTCACTATCTAAATCAAAGCCGGAGGTGGCACTCAGGGAGGGAGGAAGGGTTTTGTCTCTTTTCTCTAAGAGAAAATGTATATTGTAATATATCTATAAATTATAGAGAATGTAAATTCTCATCCGAATCAATAAGGAATGATAGGGTGAGGCTAAATGAGGGGGATTACTTTACTAACGTATATATGAGCGAGAGTAGTCTCGCTCTGGTAGGATCCCCGGCCAAGGTTTGGTACCGCTGGGGCTCCCGCCGCATACGATCAGTAAAGTCACATAGAATGAAGAGGAATAAAATTCATATATGCAATATCACCACTTGTATAATTTGCCTAAATATCTAACATTGTAGGTTAATATCGGAAATTGTCGCCCTACTGACTAAATAAAATGCAATAGTAATGGGCGACTGCAGTCGTAAAATGGCTGCCTCCAGTCTGGGCAAGACTCACCTAAACACACATTATAGAAATTTAACTGTGAAAAGGGAGACTAAAATTACACATAGGAAAGAATTAATACTCAACTTTCCAAAGGATGAAAATGCTGGAGATTGCATGATGAATATTCCAATAACTTGTAACAAAACATCAGGTTAACACGGGAGCATAACTCGCCTAGAGAGCTACAAGAAAAGGAATGGCGTCGTAGTAGTAATAGGGAAAGAGCTCCACCGGGTACCTAGATCGTTACCCCCCTTCTTTCGCCACTCTTTCCCCTTACATCAAAGAGTTAAATCTATTCTGGGTGAAGATTGCTATGTGTCGTATCTAGAAATACGTCCCCTGATATTATGCGATATCCTCAATTGGATACTTGCGCCAAGAGTTAGAATCCTGGAGACCTTCGGTTTATTTCTCTGGGAGTATCACTGTGGCAAATATCCCTTAAAAGGCTACCTAAAGGAACCCTTCCATCAGGACGACATGGCCTGAGCCCAAAAATGTATCTGTATATATGTAGTCAAAGACTAGGCGCAGCAATAATCATTGTGGTTGACGATTGCAAGGGCATGCTATCGCTAAAAATTTTTGCCAAATTGAATAGGAACTGACCCATTCATGTAAGGATACTATTGTTAGATATCATCATCATCATCATCATCTTTTTTATTATTATTATTATTATTATTATTATTATTATTATTATTATTATCAGCTAAACAACAACTCTAGTTGGAAAGCATAGGCCAGGGGCTTGAACAGGGAAATTAGTCCAGTGAGGAAAGAACTAAGGAAATGAAAGTCCTACAAGTAAGGTAAGGAACAATTGAAATAAAATATTCTAAAAACAGTTACAGCATTAAAATAAATTTTTCATATATAAACAATAAAGAGAGGGATAAAGTAGAATAGTGTGCCCGAGTGTACCACCAAAGAAAAGAAATGTATCCAAGACAGTCAAGACCATAGTATAAAGGCTTCGGCACTACCCAGGACTAGATAGGAAGGGTTTTATTTTGGAGTGTCCCTCCCTTAGAAGAGCTGCTTACCATAGCTAAAGAGTTTCTTCTACACTTACCAAGAGGAAAGTAGTAATAGAACAATTACAGTGCAGTACTTAACCCCTTGAGCGAGGGAAATTTTTTTTGTAATCTAAGTGTTATGAGGTATATGAGGGCAAAGAAGAATGGAAAAATAATAGTCCAGACTATTCGGTGTATGTATAGCTACAAGACAAGTATGCCGTACCCAGAGAGAGAGGTAACGAATTTAGTAATCTCTCTACCAGAAGTAAACTTGATGATAAAGAATGTATTCATGTACAGTATATGTACTTAATATAGTGGGGTAAATTCTGTGAGCTTTGCTGATTGTCTAAAACTTCCTCTTACTTATTCCTTGTGAGAACCTGATATATAACAAAAAAGAGGTCAAGTGTGCTATGTCGGGCTGCCTTTGTAGTTCTTGGTAGTGAGGATAGGGCAGTTATTATTATTATTATTATTATTTTTATTATTATTATTATTATTATTATTATTATTATTATTATTTTTATTATTATTATTATTATTACTCACTAAAACCCTAGTTGGAAATGCAGGATGCTATAAGCCCAGAATACCAGGATGCCAGAAAACCTCAAATCAATCCACCAACAGGGAAAATAGCCCAGTGAGGAAAGGAAACAAGGAAAAATTAAATATTTTGAGAACACTACGAACATCAAAATAGATATTTCATATGTAAACTATGAAAACTTTAAAAACAAGAGGAAGAGAAATGAGATAGGATAGTGTGCCCAAGTGCACCCTTAAGCAAGAGAACTCTAACCGAAGACAGTGAAAGACCATGTTACAGAGGATATGACAATACCCAAAATAAGAGAACAATGATTCAATATTTGAGTGTCCTTCTCTTAGAAGAGCTGCTTACCATAGCTACAGAATGTCTTCTACCCTTACCATGAGGAAAGTAGCCACTGAACGATTAAAGTGCAGTAGTTAACTCGGGTGAAGAAGAATTGTTTGCTAATCTCAGTGTTGGCAGGTGTATGAGGACAGAGGGTAAGCTGTAAAGAACAGACTAAACTATTTGGCAAAGGGAAAGTGAACTGTAACCAAACAGAAGGATTCAAAGTAGTATTGTCTCGCCAGTCAAAGGACCCCATAACTCTCTAGTGGTAGTATCACAACGGAGGGATGGTGCCCTGGCCAACTAACTACCAACTTGC
Source organism: Palaemon carinicauda (assembly GCF_036898095.1). NCBI lineage: Eukaryota > Metazoa > Arthropoda > Malacostraca > Decapoda > Palaemonidae > Palaemon > Palaemon carinicauda. The sequence continues at coordinate 78,256,674 of NC_090731.1, read as the reverse complement.
TTCCGGATTAAACTTCAGCCATGAGTCAAGGCAGTGCTAAAGGCTGTTTATATACGATTACCTCGTTCATAGCTGTGGTTATAATGATAGAGGTGCAGAGAAATTAAGCAAATTTCTGGTTAAATGGCTTGTGACTACTGAAACCAATGATGATTACCATATCCATAGTGTAAACTAGACATGAAAATACACTACGGGGGTTATCATTAAATTAGAAAGCTAATCCGGTTTTATGATGTTGAGAACAGTTTTTTTTTCTTCTCTGTGTATGTGTAGGCAAAGGAAACATTAGCCATGACCTAAGAGGGATCCACTGTAATACTGTATGGCCAATCAAAGGACCCTATAACTTAATTGCTCTCTATTGGTAGTATCTGAATGGGTAGCTAGTGCCTTGGTCAACCTATTACCTAACGCTTAGGAAAGAAAATACACACACACACACACACACACATATATATATATATATATATATATATATATATATATATATATATATATATATATATATATATTCTTATGAAGTTGTAAATGTCTTATTCGTGTATTTCATTTGTGTTTTATAAAGTGTATAGCAAGCTCGTAAGTTGAGCTCCTCTTATGCGGTATGAGTGATTGTATGTAAATTGTCGTTCATTTCTTCGTATTTTTCATTCAAGTCAGTATACGTAAATTTATGTTATTTTCAAGAATTGACTTTTTATATCACATTTTTTATGGGTGTCTTATGCAATCTCGATTAAATTCGCTGAATGAATCATACGAGGTATAAAAGGGGGCTTATGTAATTTTTTTATGTGGGTATTGCGTCATGTATGTGAGAAATTACGCAATTCTTATATTTTCCACGTGTTTGGTATATTCTTGAAAACCCCAGAGTTAGTTTTATCTTTTTTTTTCTTTTTTGTTTCAGGAAGGTAGGCGGAGTTAGCTGAGAGAGTCTCATCTCGCTGGTGCATTGGTATGTGTCTGAGACCTGATCATACTTACGCCACAAGGAACACCCCCTAAGTTTCTAGGCACCCTGACCTAGAAGGATCTAGAATAATCATGTCAATATAAATGCACCCCCAGGTATACATAGCAGCAGAAAACTAGCCTGTCTTAGTGAAAGAGCCAACCTCCTCTCTTTCTCAAGTATCTCAAGTACCTCGAGTGTGTGTCCTCTCCAAAGAGAATAAGTTTATACCCAACATATATCGTATGTGGCGTGTTAAAATGTTACTGAAACTTTGAAGGTGACTCCAATTTATTGTTTTACTATATGTGGTGGTATTATATGAAATTTTTGTAACTGGCCCTGTGAGATTTATGTGAAAACGTGAAGTGTATTTAGTTTGGCTTAACTGTTCAATTACGTCATGTGATTCAAAAGTTACTTATTATATAAATTTCAACAAGAGTTTAATCACTGGAGTGTGAAAGGTTACTTATTTTCATTAATTATCAAAATTAAATATTTGTGTGAAATTTTATTTCCACTGGAACAAGTAATTGTTTGATTTTCAGAGTGTAATATTCTCTTGTCTTAGTATAAGGTTTTGTTCAAATTTAATATTTCCAGTCAAGTGATTATAATCTTAGTCTAAGGTTTAGTTCAGATTTAATATTTCGAGTGATTTAATTTCGGTGCATATTCTTTCAAAGTGTTGTAATAGAGAATATATTTATTTTCTTAAATAGTCTATCATTTCGATTATCAGTGTTTCTCATAGAATTCTCTCGTATCCCTGTCTAAGAATCGAATTGAGATGTTGCTTTGAATAGTTCTTAATAACTATTAACCCATTTGTTTTAAGTGTACGTAAGAGACCTTTGGATATTCAGTGTTATTGTACATTGCCATCCTGGAGATATATAATTTCTCAGAGCTCAGGTATTATTCAAGTGTAGCAGATTTAAGTAAAAACAAACAGGTGAGAGTGGAACTTGTAGGTTATGTAATATGCCGGCCGTAATATATATATATATATATATATATATATATATATATATATATATATATATATATACATATATATATATATATATATATATATATATATATATATATATATATATATATATATATATATATATATATATATATATATATATATGTATATATATATATGTATATATATATATATATATATATATATATATATATATATATATATATATATATATATATATATATATATATATATATATATATATATATATATATATATAGAGCTATTAATACTTTCACTTGTACCAACAAAGATTGAGGATAAAGGTTTATTTGGTAAAAGTGGCGAGTGATATAAGACTTTTTTCCTATTGGATTTCACTACACTTCTCCATTGGACATCTCTCTCTCTCTCTCTCTCTCTCTCTCTCTCTCTCTCTCTCTCTCTCTCTCTCTTGATACTATTGAATAACAATTGCTGAGATGAGACCTATTGAAGTCATTGAAATGGGGAAATCAATTCCGACGTTTTAACTTTGATTTCCTCTTTCCCAAAGTGTTTCCTTCCAGCTGCTACGAGAAACGTATTTCTTAGCTTTTTTAAACTTTATTGTATTATCAAAATAAGTGGGAATGAACTCTGCCTTAGAATTGAAATGATCAGAGTCCATGAGAGTGATATAACCTCCTAATTGATTTTTCTTTTATTGTGCTACTTAAATAAAATAGTACAAGTTCTTATCAGAAAATATAAAATTTTATACCCAGCTACAGTTTTCCGCTCACATATGGACCAGGTGCAGTTACGGGCTGTAATGCACGTGTGTTTCATACACGTTCATACATTGCAATGCGATTGCTCTCTCTCTCTCTCTCTCTCTCTCTCTCTCTCTCTCTCTCTCTCTTAGGTGCGTGCATTAATAATACAAAAACCTGTTTAAGCTTGTCAATGCATGTTTCCTATAGTTAATGTTTTTTATTTTGGTTTTATCTTGAACTGTTTCATTTGTAAGATTGTGATGTCGCATTAATAAACCAGTCATGTCCAGCACCTTTCTGGTAAAACCTAATCACATCCTGCCTCACTGGTGACCCCGGAATAACCAGCTACCCACTACCTTCTGTCTCACTGTTGTGCCCTGTAGTTTGGTGATGCTACCCACTAAACATGGCTCCCCTATCTACTCTACCTCAATGAAACTGCTGCCATTCACTAGTAGAGATGCGTTTGCCTGGAATCAGTGCACCGAAGTACAGTTTTGCATTAAGGACGGGACTTGCTCAAGCAGCAAAGCAGACTATGTCCTCGTGGTGACCCACAAGGTCACTTTCCTGGAAATCTCTAATTACCTTTTCGACTAAAGGGATGTTGTAATAGAGTATGACACCCTCAAAACATACCTCCACTCACCATAATCAGCCTCTTGTATAGTCAAGCTTTTTCAACTCTCTCAGCATCCGTTCGGGGACAAAAAGCCTTCGTTTACCTTCAGGGGTATGACCAGTATCACTCGCCTCCATCCTGCTTTAGACAGCTCTCTTTGGAATATGAATTTACTTTGTGGCCTTTGGGTAGGACGCCTACCTGAACCTGTATAAGCTGCCATCCATGATGTCGATACCTTACGCATGAAGGCCCTGATGACCAAAGTCTAAGGTCTTATGGACAGCCACTTCACTACCTTCAAGGACTCCATCAACGCCTCTACTCCTGATGAAAAGGCCAACCATTCAACACTAAAAAAAACTGATGTGAAAGCATTGGAAAATAGATGTTGATCCTGTGACATACCAGAGCGGTGACAAAGTCGCCCATCACCCACAAATGCAGGCCATCGCTAATACCGCAACCAACGATCTCTGCTGTCAGTTGATGATGCCCTTCGGCTGCAGTTACGCTACTGCCACTCCAAATTTTGTGCTTTTGCGAAGAAATCTGCAGAAAATATCCAGTGGCCAAAAATTCAGTAAGTATGCAATCACTTGTGGCAGTTACGGGAGTGTCATTAATCTTTTTACATGATGCAGTTACTGATGGGGTGTTTTTGGTAGATATTGATGTTTTCCAATCCCTTCTACTAATGTCACTCTCCAGGACACAATGTAATAATTTTAAGCCTGGTAGCTGCCAATGAATAGGAAATCCTCACCCATGGGTATGAGACATACACACTATCATTTGGGAGTGCCAAATACCATTGGAAGTTTTTCATTGCTGCATAATAATGCCAATAATCATTGTGGATTTTCTCACCCATTTCCATCTACAGGTCACTGCAGACTCATACTCATCAACACTTCTTCCTCCTGACACCTTCTACCTCGCATTCCACATCAGACCACTGAAGGAGGCCTACACCTACCTCCTCACCTCACATTGTACCCAGACCTTCGCCTGCTGCTACATCGGGTCACCTAGGTGATCACTGAGGTAGCGGCAGTAAAGGAGTCAGCATATATAGCTTCATTTGTTGTGGAAAATAGGGGAGATGTGTCTCTGGCACCATAGCAGTACCAGCCAAACTCGGTTGAGTCCCTCGCCAGGCAAAGAGGAATGATGAGAAGAAAAGTTCCCTTTTTTATATCGATTACCTCCCAAAATTGGGGGAAGAGCCATGATAGATATATAGATGTATGGCTGACATAGAGCACTTTGTTGGTAAACTTTACATTTCCACATCAAAGGTAACTTCTGTCAATGCACTTAGAGTGGTACTGTTTCATCAACTCAAAGACCCAGAAAATCTTCCACCAAGCTTTGAAAAATCACTACAAAGTATTTATTTCGTACAAGGCTGCTAAAGCCAATCCAGACTACCCATAATCTGTAGAATTTAGCTGGGATATTGATGAGAGGCTGGATTATCTTAATGCCTTAAGGTGATGACACTCTCCAGTCACAACAGGCTGCACGGTACATGTGACCCGTGGCTGTAAAACCACATGTTCCAATCAACATTTTACTTATCAAAAACCCAATATAATTTGCGGTGCATCTTGTTGTTAAGAGAACTGCTTGAACACTCCTTACTTAGCAAACGACAGTGCTTCAGATGATGAAAACTAAATGGCCTTCTAGGCTCCTACTTCACTTTCTCCTCTGCTCTGCCAGATATGTGATATTCGGAGCTTGAGCATAAATTGTTATATTGCTATTGGGCATATTGTTTTTTTTCAAGATACTATTCAAAACTCTAATTTTTTTCTTGAATGTATTACAGGCTTGTGCATATTGTTTCAGATTATATTATATTAAGACATTTGGTGTAGATTGTCAATAATTCCTTTATTGTTCTGGTACATATTGGATATATAAGCGACAGCAAAAAGCATCAGTATCATAACATTTATTCTGCCATGTATTCTCATAAGAATTGTATTGATTTGCTGGTGTATGCTAAAATACCTAAAGGAATTTGTATGCGTATTTCTATACATCGCCTTGTTGGTCTCAAGTATGTAGAATTTTTCAAATGATGGTTACTATACTAATCAATAATCAGATGGGAAGTGACTGATGAGTAAAAATGATCGAAAACGAATCTTTTTATACACTTGCAATGTTATATATATTATAATAACACAACAGGGATAAAGCATAAGAAAACCACCAGAACAGACTCTATGATTAACGCTATTATAAACATGTACTTTACAATAGAATAGAAAAACAGTTGCTGCTGAAAAATATCAAATATCATCAAAGGGTTAAAAACTAACGTTTTAATGATGGATAATAGTAAGAGGTGAGCTTCTTCAGATGTTCTATATCTGAAACATTACTTTAGTCCTCGAATGATAAAAGTTTTAACTACTTCCAGGAAGCATATTTGCTCACAGAAAATTATGCTTTGGTGAAGTTTCTAGACATTTTGCTTCAGTTTTGTGTCTATTGGAAAAAGAATTGAAGAAAGTAATCATTCCTAAACAACCAACATGAAGAAGAAGAAGAAGAAGAAGAAGAAGAAGAAGAAGAAGAAGAAGAAGAGAGAGAGAGAGAGAGAGAGAGAGAGAGAGAGAGAGAGAGAGCCTAATCTTATACCTTATACCTTATTCTATGTTTGGGTTCCCCCAGGTCCCTCAGTGTGAGGCACCTCGTATATCCACCAGAGAGTTGCTAATGCATCTTCCGGTGTATTTTGCATCTTCCAGTCTTGGATGGTCTGGGATGCATCTTAGGTATTTATCGAGCTTATTCTTAAACACATCAACGTTCACTCCTGATATGTTTCATAGATGAGCTGGCAGCGCATTAAATAGTCGCTGCATTATCGATGCTGATACGTAGTTGATTAATGTCCTATGCGCCTTCCTTAGTTTTCCTGGTATATTTTTTGGCACTATTAATCTACCTCGGCTTGCTCTATCTGATATTTTAGCTCCATGATGTTTTCAGTAATTCCTTCTATTTGCTTCCATGCTTGTATTATCATGTAGCGTTCTCTTCTCCTTTCTAGACTATATAGTTTTAAAAATTGCAGTCTTTCCCAGTAGTCAAGGTTCTTAACTTCTTCTATTCTAGCAGTATAGGACCTTTGTACACTCTCTATTTGTGCAATATCCTTTTGGTAGTGTGGGTACCATATCACATTGCAATACTCGAGTGTACTACGTACATAAGTTTTGTAAAGGATAATCATGTGTTCAGCTTTTCTTGTTTTAAAGTGTCTGAATAACATTCCCATTTTTGCTTTACATTTAGCCAACAGTGTTGCTATTTGGTCATTTCATAAAATATTCCTATTTAGCATTACACCAAGGTCTTTGATCGCTTCCTTGTTTGTGATTGTCTCGTTATTAGGTCCCTTTTACGCATATACCCTTCCTTCTCTGTTTCCATAATTTAATGATTCGAATTTATCGGAGTTAAATACCATCCTTTTTATCTGCGCCCATTCATATATTTTGTTTAGATCTCTTTGTAGTGAGTTCCTATCTTCATCACAAGTAATTTCTCTACTTATTCTTGTGTCACCTGCGAAACTTCTCACTACAGAGTTTTTAACATCACAGTCTATGTCTGAGATCATAATAACAAACAGCAGTGCAGCTAATACCGTACCTTGTGGCACGCCAGATATTACCTGAGCTTCATCTGATTTCTCGTCATTTGCAACCACTATCTGTTTTCATTTTGCAGGAATTCTTTTATACATTTTCCTATCTTTCCCTCAATATTGTTCTTTCTCATTTTTTTCTCTAATATACTATATTATGGTCTACCTTGTCAAAGGCTTTTGCAAAATCTAGATAGATCACATCTATGTCTTTTTCATTTATCATATTTTTGTATATGTTTTCATAGTGTGCTATCAGTTGGGTTTGTGTACTTTTTCCGGGCACAAAACCGTGTTGACCTATATTAAACAAATTATTTTTAACCAAATGGTTCATTATTTTCTTTTTTATTACCTTCTCATACACTTTCATAATATGTGATGTTAGACTAACAGATCTTTAATTGCTTGCCTCTGGTGTTGATCCACTTATGAAAATAGGTGTTATATAGGCTAATTTATGTTTAACATATATCTCGCTCATGTCTACACTTTGTCTTAGCAGTATTGCAAGCGGCTTCGCGATAGTGTGTGCATTTTTTTCAACAAAATCGCTGGGACTCCATCTGGTCCGGCTGCTGATCCATTTTTAATTTTGCTTATAGCCTTGACAATATCTCTTTCATTAACATCTATATCCCTTAGATATTCAACATTTTCTTCTCTCATTTCTGTTTTCTTATTCTCATTCGCAATTCTTGGCGTGAATTCACTCTTATATTTTTCTGCTGATATGTTGCATATTTCCTTTTTTTCATTCGTTAACCGTCCTTCAATTCTTAGAGGGTCTATTTCTAATCTCCCTTTATTGATCTTTTTTTACATAGAAGTGAAGTACTTAGGTTTTCTCTTTTATATTTTGAAGAGTCCTTTCTTCTAAGTCGCTTTTTTCATTTTCTTTCGATTGTATAATCTTTTGTTCTGCATTATCTATCTCACATTTTATTTCCAAAATTTTCCACACATTTATTCTTTTGCAAGATTTTTCTTCCATTTTCTAATTTTCTGAAATAAGATCCTTCTGTCTTTTGGTATGCATGTTTTTGGTTTATTGTTTTTTTTCGGTACATATTTTTCAATAATTTTCTCCAGTATTTTGTACAGTATGTCCGTATTTACCTGTATATTATCACTTACGAATAAATTTTTCCATTCTTTGTTCAGTACTTCGTTTATTTCTGACCATTTTATATTCTTACTGTAAAAATTATATTTTCCATATCCTTCCTAATATTTTGTGCTGTGATTAATTCTGCGATCACTTGCTTTGGAATGGACTATTAATTCTATGACATTATGGTCTGAAATTCCCGTGTTATACAATATTATTTCTTTAACATAATTCACCTCATTCACATATACTAGGTCTAGGACATTTTCCTTTCTTGTTGGAATGTGGTTTATTTGTTACATATTATGTTCTAATAATATATCTTTAAGCTTTTCAAATTGCCTCTTATCTTCTGCACTACTATTACCCTCTTTTTTATATGTATAAATATAACAGCTTTCTTCTATCCGTTCTTTCCAATCCACGAAAGGAAAGTTAAAATCTCCGGATAGGAGTATATTCCAATCTTTATGGTTTCTACACATATCATCTACTTTTTCTATTATTATGTCAAACTCCTTAGTATTTGGGGGTATGTAAATTACAATATTCAGTAGTCTTTCAAATTCAAATTTTACCGCAATCAATTCACATTCTGTGTTGCTGTATTTTTCACATACTTTTCCTTGATTTATGTCTCTTCCATATATTGCGGTCCCCCTTGATTCCTATTCGTTCTGTCCGATCTATATGTTTTGAAACCCTTTATCTGATCACCACTGCCAGTTTCTTGGGAATACCATGTTTCACTTATATTTAATATATCTATTTTTTCAATTTTGGTTAGTTCTTTTAAGAACTCTATTTTCCTTTTAGAGTTACATGTGACTAAACCTTGTGCATTCATCACTATTATGGTTTGTGTTTCATCCCCATTATTTGATATTGGTAATAATATGGATTCTCCCATGCTTCCTTCCTGTTCTGATATGATGTTCTTTTCTTCATTTCCAGGAATTCTGCCATTAAAATATCCAACTTTTCTATCATATTTGCTCTTTCGCCTTCATATTTAATTTTGTGTGTATACCTGCAATTATCCCCATATCTGCACCAACCCCTGGCATTATAGATGCATTCCTTGTATTTGGGCTCTAAATGTGCATATTTGGGTTGAAAGGCATCATATCTTGGGGCCTTTGGTGCATAGCGCGGTATATACTTGACATGCTTTTTAGTTTCTTTTTTTGTTTAATTTATGCTTTCATTTTTCTTTGCTGTTTGATGAGTGTTCTTACTTTCATTCATGGTTACAGGATGCATATATCAACATTTTTTGTTGTATTTGCATCCTTTTCCTTCATTTGGGTTTTTGCATATTTTTAGATGGAGATCTCTGCATTCGTCTCCATATCCATCTAAATACGCACATTTACCATATATTTCATAATTATGGCATATCTTTGGACGCTTGTAGTAGCATATTTCGCCAAATCTGCAATTCCCTCTTTTCAGCATATTGCAGACTATATCTTTTTTCTCTTTTTTTTTCCTTGTTCTTACTCTTCCCTAAAATTATGTAGGTCCGGGAGAGAGAGAGAGAGAGAGAGAGAGAGAGAGAGAGAGAGAGAGAGAGAGAGAGAGAGAGAGAGAGAGAGACTCATTGGACCAAAGACGCAGTTATATCAGAAATTGGAAATTCTAAGGAGACACATTCATTGGGTTCTCGCTAAGAAAGAGAATTTGATTTGTTTCTTCAAAGCTAACATTTCCATTAAGATACTTTCCTTTGCAACAGTAAACTGAGAATCGGAGATCGTTTGTGAAAATCTGATTAGGTAGAAGGAAGAAGAGAATTCTGATGGGAAGATATCTATTTTGAAGGAAAAATATTAGTTTTCTATATAATAATTTTTCCATACATATTAAAGAGTGCACTGTATATGTACATATGTGTGTGTGCATATATATATATATATATATATATATATATATATATATATATATATATATATATATATATATATATATATATATATTGCACTCTTTTATATATAAAGATATGTTTAATCCTGCAAATAATAAAACATTTTGCTTAGTGGAGAGCATTACATAGAGGTTAAGACCACAAAACGTAATATTTGATGTCGTGGTTTTCAACAATATAAAAATTTTTGTATTTCAGGTTTTAATTAACATATACATAAAATATGAATTGCTATATGAGAACACTTTCAAAGATAAGAGAATAAATAAAACTATATGTAAATAAAATTTCTACTTAGAAATCTAACGTCGTTGGTTCCTTTCAGGGAAAGACAGCTGGAAAGCGATAGCTTATGATAAAAAATATTTGATAATTATAGCTTTTGGTTTATCTAATATCTAGGTAGGTAATGATGATAAACTGGACTGTTTGAAATAATTCACATATTAATTTAAAATGTTGCCATTAGTAAGAATTTTCTCTTTTCGACTCCATAATTTCAAGAAAAATCTCAAAACAGTTAAAAACTTCTTCATTGTAAGTTGAACAAAATTATTCTTATTTAGAGACAGAGAGTACACTTTATAAAAATCGATAATTGTTGATACTCTAAGGAAACCAAATTGAAGTTGAGAAAACATACATTAGTCATTAACTAAAATTAATACTTACTGCTGTATTTGGAATAATGTAATAACGCCCACAAATAACTATTAAAGATCTTTAAATTATCTGCAAAATATAGATTCATGATGGTAGGTACGTATGAAACCGTCAATGTTTAGACATCCTCACGGGTATGTCTGTTTTAATACCCCTGGAGAAGGAAAAAAAGGGTATTATCATATACACTTAAAAATACACACACATATTCATATATTTGTATATATATAATCATATATATATATATATATATATATATATACATATATATATATATATATATATATATATATATATATATATATATATATATATATATATATATATATATATACAGTAAAAATATAAATATATATATATATATATATATATATATATATATATATATATATATATATATACAGTAAAAATATAAATATATATATATATATATATATATATATATATATATATATATATATATATATATAGGTATATATATTTATATATATATATGTATATATATATATATATATATATATATATATATATATATATATATATATACCTATATATATATATATATATATATATATATATATATATATATATATATATATATATATATATATCTATAAGAATGTATATATACATATATATGTATATATATACATATATATATATATATATATATATATATATATATATATATATATATATATATATATATATATATATATGGTATATATGTTTATTTATATACACACACACACACACATATATATATATATATATATATATATATATATATATATATATATATACATACATATATATATAAATATATATATGTATATATATATATATATATATGTATATATATATATACGTATACACTATTTATATATATATATAAATATATATATATATATATATATATATATATAAAAATTATATATATATATATATATATATATATATATATATATATATATATATATAT
>NC_090731.1:78235001-78237501 GCF_036898095.1 Palaemon carinicauda | reverse complement strand
AAAAATTAATACACTTTTATACCAAAACTGACTCCAGATCACATTAATGTGTCAGGAACACAAAGGTAATGTGTAAAGTATGCAACTCAGTTAATGTCCAACACATGTGATAAAGCTTTAAAGCTACTAGGAAAAAAGGTTTAATATCATTCCAGAAGTGGTTAGTGACAGTTGATTTCCTATATTTGGCAAATTACTGGTTTGGTTTGGTTTGATAAATTCCAGTGAAATGTATGGAGATGTAGAATCAAGAAAGGCCTATTGGGTGGGTGTAGAGTACCAGAAAGAAATTTTGGGTAGGATGGAACTCATAATGAGAACTACAAGAGTGAAAGGTAATGCAAGTTGTTATTTAAGCTTTCAGAAAGGTATTATTCATTCTAGCAAATCTTTGATTGGACTGTTTGAGAAGATGAACTGTTTATAAGGTCTAATTATATAATGACCTAGAGGATCAATCAAGGATGCTTGGATTTTTTTTTCTTATTATTTAGGTAGATGCAAGGTCCTCAGGAATACTCCAATACTCCGAGTCTCAGGTATCAGCTCAAGTCATTTTTACTGGGGAAGGAAAAAAACCATTTTGCTATAAGACTACGCCATTCTCAGAAAATGAAGTATCTGTTTGCATATCTGGTGGAACTTAAATGAGAGATAAGGTGCCTCTGAATGATGATGAAAATGAACGAGAGTTGGCGTTAAAACTCTGCACAACAAGCTTTTTGTTCGAAAATATTGGCAATGAAACGGAAAATAATGTAGAAGGGGTCAGTTTGCAATTATCAGATACAGACAGCTCATGAAATAAACCGTATGGTGTTATTGAGGAAGAGCCTTTAAGCTATATATGAGTGTATATTGACCAAAAATTGTAAAAAAAAAAAAAAAAAATCCTTTAATCGGCCGGGGGAGCCTGCAACTTTGACCCTGGGCAAAAATGGATGAACCTTTTCTTTGCCTTTTAAGTTGGAAGCACCGTCAGTAGCCTACACATACAAACTTTGTTAGACCATTTCAAGTTATTGTCAGAGAAAAACCCTAATAACGTAGCGAACACATTTTCTCTTCTAATATGGCCTTATAGTGGTAATAAGGACAATAATCCTTCCCGGAATAATCAATCTTTTGGAAATCGAACCCAAACACATAACTGTGCAACATCACAAATTTTGTGCTTTCACCCAATGTAATGGTAGGCATGGAATGGCTGATAGCTCTGCAATCAACTGGTTGTGTCTGGTAGTTGTAAGCCTCGTATTTGTTTGAAAATTATATCTTTATTACCGAAAACCCAATATGTTCTCTCTGTTCGTACTAAAAAACATTCTATAACAATCTCTGCATCTGTAAAAGGTTTCTTATGTTTAGCCAAAACCTATGCAATCTCGTATGTTGCCTCTCAAATTCCCCGCAACAGAGGAAGTCCTGTGGATTCGTCTTTGTTACTCTGCAATTTGACAGGATAACTAACTTTCCATTTTTCTCAGATTGCTTCAAGTGGGAATGTCTGGTTAAAGATTCCGTGAGTGGTACGAAAATTACGAGTATAGTTTCTGGCAAATTAGATAAAGTAAATTTGTTTACTGAGAAACACAGAAAAATTCTCCAGTCCTTGTATCGTTAAATCTTTTGTTCATCCCACATTGGTCTTGTCTCTCTTTTTTACTTTGTTCTTTTCTACTTGAAGTCAGTTCACCATTTTTATCGCCTTCATCAATATCATATGATAACTTCAGTGGTTTGCACATGTCAAAAGAATGGAAAAAGAACGATATCCACGGAAATTCTTGGAATATAGACCCCAAGGCAGAAATTAAATTGGCAATCTGAAAATGAGGTGGATGGAATATATTGAGAGAGGATTGAGAAGGAGAGGTGTTGATTTATAAAAGAGATTGAAGACGAGAAGCTATATGAAGATCATGAGCAGTGGAGACAGGATTTGAAGAAAGGCCACTGAGAGGCTTGAAAAACCTACTTGGCATCTGGTGAGATACGGAACTTCAATTTTGACGGACTATCCTCCAGCTAGTTTTCAGAATATCAAGGAAAATGCATTTAAGTTTCTCCATTTATTATTCGGTGTCGACACGTGGTCCATAGGAATGACGAACGGTGTACCCTCCAAAAAGTGGCCAGCAGCAAGGGTTGATACTGCATTCTTTGTGTTGCAAAAAACTGCATCTTGAAGGTGATCCCACTTCAGGTCTTTTGGCTTGCCCTTGAGGAAGGAATGTATGGAAGGGAGCAAGAGTGGCGGTGATAGCTGGCAGGAAACAGTGATAATAGTTGATCATGCCCAAGAATTCTTGCAGTGCTTTGACGGTCGTGGTTGTGTTAAAGTTTTGAACGGCTGCTACCTTCTGATGGAACGGGTAGTCCCCTTCAAGAGTGATGCGGTGCCCTAAGAACAATATTTCGTTGGCGCCAATGGTATATTTGTCATACTGGATTACAAGGCCGTTCTGTTGTAGGTGGTCGAGCATGATGGATAGATAAT
>NC_090731.1:78150001-78230001 GCF_036898095.1 Palaemon carinicauda | reverse complement strand
CTATATATATTCTTGTTCCCTATAGAATTTGTGATATTTTGGTATATTTTTACCTGCATAAATATCATATTATATATTAAATATATGTATTTTTTTACGAAATTTCTAAGTACTCAAAAAATTACCTTTAGATATGGCCCCTGATATAAATGTAATTTACAAAATAATGAAGATTTTTTTACATATTTCTATTTTAGGATAACATATGTTTATTCCCTAAAAAAATTAGCCACTTCCTATTTCATTTGGGTACCCAATAAAATTCATGAAATTTGGACAAAATGTTTTGGCCAAAAAAAGTTACCCTTTTTTTCTCATTTCAGATCTTCACCTCCATGGGTCTGACTTCATCCAAAATACATCAAGATGTGTCCTAAACATTCAAGAATCAATTCCTAAAAGGATTTGTGTATATATGTATAAACTTTTTTTTTATGAATTTTTGTCAGGTCTTTTTTTTCTACTTAATTTTTTAAAATATTTATAATAAATAGTTTTTCTGCAGATGAGTAGTATTTATCTTTACAGTTGTTTTAAGCATTCATTGAAGTTTTTTTTGGCAAAAGAAAAAAGGAGGTTACTGCAAAAACTGATTTTTCAAGAATTTTTTTTGGCGTCGGGGTCGTTCGCGTCCGAGTATACCCTTAAAGGGGTGTCCGAGGAGCGTACCTATCCAGGGTTAAGACAAAAATGTTATGCTCTAAAAATTGAATAATCAATTAACTTGAAATGTTAAATCTGAATAAAATTAGACTAAGACAAAAGAAATAATTACCCTCTGAAAATTATACAATCACCTGAATCGTAATATTAAATTTGCATAAAACCTTATCCTAAGACAAAAGAAATAATACTTATGAAAATTTTACAATCACTTGTTTCACTTGAAATTATATTTTACATAAATATTTGAGTTTGATACTTAATAAAAATAGATAACCAGATCCCGATACAAATATCTTTTACGTTTCTATAGGGCCACTCTAAAAGAATTTCTGTAAATGCTCACTATGTTTACAAAAACTCGTTGCACAATAACTTTGAAATTTCACTGAACACATAAAACAGTACACTGATATAGTATGAGAGGCGTGTGAGATTGAGAGGGGGAGATGGATATGACTTAAGACTGGAATTCTTTATCTGATCTATGCATCCCTGTGGTCGCTTATGTAAAACTTACTTCCAGAATACTCCAAATAGATCTGGAAGTGTTCGGGGTTGGCCTAACAGCGATGTCAGAGCTTCCACCTATCACGTATTGAACAGGAGAATCCACCCCACTACACGGCAACTCCCTCACAGCAGCTCCGCCCAACCTCTGTTCTCGGAAATAAAAAAAAAAGATACAATCTAACACTAAGATTTTTGAAATCCTTTCAAAGCACATGGCAAAAAAAGAATTGCTTATATTCTCACAAACATGATGCAATACCTCATAAAAATGTAAAATGATTTACATAAGCCCTTGTTCACATCTTGCACGGATCACATAACACTCTTAACCAGTTTACGTAAGATTTCGTAACCAGATACGGGAAATAAAAAGTTAATTATCAAAAACAATGTAAATTTACATAAACTGACCTGAATGAAGAATGCAAATAAATTAACAACGAATGTCTTACGCAATTTACATAACAAACTCATATCTACACGAGAGGAACTCAACTGAAGAGCTGGCTATTCACCTCTTCAATACACAAATGAGATGTATAAATAAAATACATGAATAAACTACTGTAATTACTCTAAACTAGACCAGATTTGTAAGTATATATATATATATATATATATATATATATATATACTGTATATAATGATCATCATTATCATCAACGCCTCTTACGACTATTGACGCAAAGGGGCTCTGTTAGATTTCACTCTATCTTGAGCATTTAAATCATTACTTCTCTATTCGTCATCTCCTACTTCATACTTCATAGTCATCAACCATGTAGGTCTTGGTCATCCAACGCTTTTAGTGCCCTGTGGAGCTCAGTTGAAAGTTGGAGGAACTAATCTCTCTTGGGAAGTTCAAAGAGACCATCTCCATCTGCCCCTCACCGTGATCTCTTCCACATATAGCACGTGAGTATTCTCTCTTATAATTTCATTTCTAATCATGTCCTGCAATTAAACTCCCAATATTCTTCTGAGGGCTTTCCTTTCGAATCTATAAAATCTGATAGATATTGTTTTATTGTCATACCACGACTCATGTCCATACAGTAACACCGATCTCACTAAACTGATATATAGCCTGAGCTTTATATGTAATTTCAGGTGATTTGATTTCCCAATATTATTTAACTTAGCCATTGTAGGATCAGTTTTGTCAATCTTTCATTAAACTCCAATTCTATAGGACCTGTATAAGAGAAAATAGTTCCTAATATTTAAATGATTCTACCTCATTAATCCTTTTTCCTTCCAATGATATTTCATTGTCCAGTGCATATTTAGTTCTCATCATCTCCGTCTTTCTTATATTTATCTTGAGCACAGCCTCCTATGATATTTCATGCATTCTGGTAAGTAAGAATTTCAAATCCTCTGGTGTACTACTAATAAGGACAACGTCATCAGCATACTCTAGTTCATCTAATTTCCTATTAACAAACCAGCCTAATCCTTCTCTTCCATCTCCAACTGTTCTATGCATTACATAATCCATGAGGAGGATTAACAACATAGGCTTCAACACATACCTTTGGAGTACACTTTTCACTGGAAATTCATTTGAAAGGACTCCACTAACATTAACTTTGTACTTACTATGCTCATGAAGTGACTTAATCAAATTTACATATTTAAGAGGAACTCCATAATAAAGCAGGACTCTCCACACACTATCAAAGGCTTTTTCATAGTCCACAAATGCCATCAACAGTGGATTCCTATATTCTACACATTGCAGTACAACATGTCTTAAGATGAAAATTCAAGAGTGCAGAGTGAAATAGATTAGATCCCAGAGAGTTATATGGAAATTGTGATTGTTGACTTCAATGCTAAAGTTGAAAAGATTAATTAAGTCATCTGGAATGTGATAGGTGTTGAGGGACTATGCGAAGTTGCAAATGAAAACGGAGTCCATTTTATAAGCCTTTTTCAGCAAACAATCTTATAATTAGACATACTCGTCCAGCACAAGGTCATCCACAAATACACAGGGACTTTACCATGTGGCAATTACAAAAACGAAATAGATCACATAGCCATTAATAAAGAGAGAAGGAGGCCTCTGAGAAATGCAAGAAGCTATAGAGGTGCAGATATTAGTGGTGATCACCAGCTCATTATTGCCTCACTGAAATTAAAACTGAAAACACACAACAGAAATGTAGATAGAATACCTACGTTTGATACAACTATACTTCTAGAAGATGAAAACAGAACACCTTTGCAATTGAATTTAGGAATGGATTTGCAGTCTTAGAGACTTTAAAAGAAGAAGAGCAGACAATTAACGAAGAATGGTGTGATATTAAAAAACACATATCAGTCAGTTGGTAGTGAAGCTTTGGGAAATATAGTTACAAAGAGAAAGCCATGGATATCAAATGATACTTGGGTTACTACAAAAAAGGAGACAAGGACAAATTAATTTTTGAAAGTTTTTGAGAATGTAATAAAAATTACAAGGTAGAGCATGCTGAGTATTTTAGTATTGATAGTGAAGTCAAAAGAAAAGTCTGGAATCACCGGAGGGAATATTCAGACAGTAAAACAGATGAGGGTGACAAAGCTTTGAATTCAGGGAGTGGCTAAGGTGTAAGAATTGCTCATAGAATTATTAATGAAATCTCCATGGGGTCAAAGAAGAAGCATATACCCATCAAAATTAGAGATAGATCTGTTATAAAAACCGGATGAGGAAAGGCAACGATTGATGGAACACTTTAGTGAGGTCATGAATAGGAGATAAGAAGGGAATAATTTGATTAATATACCTGAATTTGAGGAAGATGTTGATGTGCCCATGAATGTGGTTGAAGTCGAAGTTATTCTTAAAAACTCAAGAGATGGAATGCCCCTGGAATAATTGCCGAGATGATACTGTCCGAAAATGAAGTGACTCTCCGACTACTTACAAGATTATTTTGTAGAAAATGGCATGAAGAGGCAAAACTTGATGAATGGGAGCTAGGAGTGCTGGTGGAAATGGCAAAAAACAAAACCAAAAGGAGAACTGACTAATTGCAATAATCACAGAGGCATCACACTTACGTCAGTTGTCATGAAAATATATGGTATGCATATACTAAAGAGGCTAGAGAAAAAGATTGATGAAAAGCTGTGAGATGAACAAGCAGGATTTAGAAAAGGTAGAAGTTATACTGACCAAATCTTTTTCTATATATATATATATATATATATATATATATATATATATATATATATATATATGTATATATATATATATATATATATATATATATATATATATATATATATATATATATATATGTATTCTTCACATTGTAAAGTCGTCTACACACACACACACACACACACACACACATATATATATATATATATATATATATATATATACATATATATATATATATATATATATATATATATATATATATATATATATATATATGTATATATATATATATATATATATATATATATATATATATATATATATGTACAGTATATAAATATATATATATATATATATATATATATATATATATATATATATATATATATATATATATATTCTTCACATTGTAAAGTCGTCTATACACACGCACGCACACGCACACACACATATGTATATATATATATATATATATATATATATATATATATATATATATATATGTGTGTGTGTGTGTGTGTGTGTGTGTGTTTGTGTCTGTGTGTGTATTGTCAATAACAATTCAAATTGTGAATGTATATTTACTATTTTTTTTTCTTCATAAACGCTTCTGGCTCTTTAGGGACTTAAGCCTATGCGTCTGAGTCGAAATAATCCCAGCAGTAGACTTTACGAATGAACCATGATTATGGATATAATTTCATCTCAAGTCCTCTGTACATTTTCCTGTCGAATTCAGGAATCTCTAATTAAATTTCAAATCAACCAATCGTCCCTTGGACTTCAACCTGCTGATCATTTGCCATGAACACACGTGCCTTAAGTATATTATGTAAATATCAACCTGATATGAGATTTGCTATCGAATTCAATCATTGAAATATATATCCACTGGAAAATCATTTATGGTAAAAGCCATATCTTTGCATTAATAATGTTTCTATAAATACATACAGCTTATTTAAAACTGTAGATGTGATTCTGATCGCAAGTATACTCCTGAGAAACACAATCGGTGTGTTTTTTCTTTAATTCCACACAAAAAAATGCCTCATTGAAAGAGACTTAATATTTTCGTTGATGAATTCATACAGAAGAATTATTTTAATTATTTCATTCCGTACGTAGTAATAGTTACGAGTATGGAGCCAATTCTAAGTCTTCCCCATCATAAGGCTTAATACTGCACAGTATTTTAGAAGTTTTATTCCATATAGGACCAGATTGTGCAATGATCTGCCTAATCTAGCAGTTAAATCGATGGAATTTCAGAAGTTCAAACTTGCAGCGAATGATTCTTTAATGGTGAACAGTTTATATATTATGACAAATATATTTCAACTATGTTACTCATCTTGAGATGTTTTGTTTTTGGTTGCTTCTTATATACTTTATTTGTTTCCTTATTTTATTCTCTCACTGGGCTATTCCAACTAGAGCTGTAGCTTATCTAATAATAATAATAATAATAATAATAATAATAATAATAATAATAATAATAATAACAACAACAACAACAATAATAATAATAATAATAATAATAATAATAATAATAATAATAATAATAATAATAATGATAATAGAGATAGCAAGAGAGCGACGTTTTTAAACCATAAATGCTCATATCTCTTAATGTATGTACGCCTATTAATAAATATATACAGGATATCGTGCATATGTAGCACTTATAAGTAAAAGGAAATTATAATATCGTTAAGATTATTAAAAACAAAAGTCTGAAATGCCGGAATATCTTTGTGCTGTGTATATAAACCTTAGGAAAATATTTTGGATTTACATTAAATTAAAACTGACAACCAGAAGGTTTTGAGTAGGATTAAAGTCTTGTATAAGATTTCTTCATCCACTTAGAGAGATTATGGGTTAAACGAATTCGAAAAAATATTCCACTTACCTGTGGTTGATGAGTTTTGGCCTTTTTCCAATATCTTGAATATAATCCTAGAATTAGGTATTTTACCATCACAATAAAGATGGCTTTATTGTCAGATCAAAAACAATCCTTTTAATCCCAAGAATATTTCACATCCTGTTTCGGTTCGAAGGTTTTTTTTTTTTTTTTTTTTTTTTTTTTTTTTTTTTTTTTTGTCAAGATTTTACTCATTTTTAGTTTTGTATAAATGTTTGCAATGCAATTACTCTCTTGAAACATATTTTTGTATGCATGGATCAGGATAGAAACCTACCCTTTTTTATTTCATTACCTTTGTATGTCCTTAAAGTCTCCTTTTGATGTGACAATTCTACCTATTTTTCAGCTCTGATGACTCATTATATTATCCTATTGTGTAGATTATGACCAAAGAACATCTGCACATGGATTTTTTTTCTTTTTTTTTTAGAATTTACTGCTCTTTTGTTTGATAGAAATTAATCTAGAAATTTTATGAAATAATCGCCTTTTATGTGGAACTTTTGAAAGATTCTTTACTTATTTTTTGGTATAATTAGGTTTAAAAGACCATTCCGAAAGCTTAATCTAAAGGCAAGAGTTATTAATTTAACACAAAAATAATATGCAATATATTATCATGGATGGAAAAAGTTAAAGTTATTAATCCGAAAAAGGGTAGTAACGAGTAAAATTTCCTGAGTGATAAATGAACTTGAACAAGATTGCTGTTTTCGATGTCAGAAATTGCTGTTAAATTTTACAGACATTCTGCACTATATATGTTTAATCACTAGGAGGTACTAGATATGGTACATCAAAACAATAGTTTTTATGTATGAAGATTCCTTAATATAAAACTTGGTGATTGATGACGACCAAACAAATGTTTTAGCATTTAAAAATACAATTTTTTAGATTTATTAATTTTCCAAAATTCATGAAAAATTATTTGCAATCTGGATTTTTTTTTAATGATTTCAGACAAAGAGGAAGTTTTTATTGAAGGTCAAAAGGTTTACTACTAACCAGATTCTCAGAGAAAAGTGGCTTACTTTGGTCCAGTTGGCCATGGTGGAAGAAGAGTGAGATGACTTCGTGAGAGAACTAGTTTTCTGTTTCCTTGCACAGTGACGTTACTTAAGACGTAGTTGAGTAAAATAGAAAGAGGTTCATTGACTGACTCATACTGTTTTGAAGTTTGAACATTTTTATCAGTTGATAAGAGAAAACAAACACGGTGATATGTGTTGCGGTTTGCTTGCAATAATCATGGTCTTCATTGCCAAAAAAAAAGACATTTCATTTCACAGATAGCCAAAAGATCTAACTCTTAACAAAACTTGGGTTAATGTATGCAAAAGAAAAGAGTTTTTAACGCAAAAAACGAAAGAATATGATCCATTCATTTTGTTCCTTTTGATTTTGGATAAAGCCTTAAATATAGGCTTTTAAATAATCATCCTAAAAATACTCTCACACACAAACACTTATAAATTTACTACCAAAATAATAAAGACCCCAGTAGCTAAATTTCTTTCCCCTTTTTAATGGATAGCAAAAAACCGATTGTAACTGTAGGGTCTGTATGTGATTAATCTAATTTTGGAATTTAATACCCCTATCTTACGTTATATCAGAGACTTGTTAGATAATGATATTGACGATGTAATGCAAGCCTCTGAAAGATTGAAAAATGAAGTAACTACCTCAAACTCAAGGTTCTCAAATAATAAGATGCAAACTCTCTCATTGCACCTCTCCCGGCTGACTTCATATTGAGGAAATTTTTTTAGTTTTGTGCTACCATAAGTCAGTTTACAACAAACCAACAACCTTTGACTTTGTCTCAACAGTGACAGCAAATGCCCCGCCAGATACAATGCCTCCGCCATCAAGGCCTTTGTGAAGAGAGCCCTTTCTCATTGGTTTCTCTGGAAGCTACCCATTAGGAACTGGACAAATATCCCGGCCTTATGCTTAACTGGTATTCCAACATACAGGTCAATCGAAAAATAAAGAAAGCCATTGACACCTGGTATAGGGGAACAGCGTGACATGATCTGCACAACAAAAGTAAATAGTTACTACCAGGGAATAATGCACCGCAATTACCAGCATGATGAGAAAGCCATCGTATGGAAAAACATCTTCCCCATACAAGAGAACATTTAGTTTAACTTCCCAATCAATTACCAAACTAAAAAAACCAAAACTTTGATCTTGAAAAATAGGCTGCCCCTTCCTTGCATGACAATAGGAAGAGAACGAATGTACTTTACCTTTACCAATCCGCCGTTCGAGTATGCCCCGGCAGCTACATAGGGATGACCACCATGCAGCCTTCCAAACACCGCTCCTTTGACTTACATCAAGGTGCCATTAAGAGGTATTGCCAAGAAACCAATAATAGATCCATTACACGAAAACACGTCGTGAAAAAAAATATTTAAATGAGATGCACATTTCTAAGGAATCAGGGAGAAGACATACTTTGAGACATATCAAGAGTGTATTTGATAAAGAAGGATGCAGCCATGCTGATTGTATGAGGCTTAGAATTTTGGAGTCCCTACTGATCCAGCACCATGCAGAAAATGTTTCTCTTATCTACCTGCAAAAGGAGCAAGTAGGCCATACACTAGGTTTTCATCATGTTTCCCCTCGGTTGGAAGTTGCATGAAGGTTCTCGACTAAACATATTCTTTTTTTTTAATGTTATGAGAGGAGGTGGGTGGAGTTAGCCGAGTATGTTGCAATTGACAGGCGACAAATAGAACCATGTTTCCAGCTGCCAGGTTAGAGCAACGTTGGCAACTCTGACGACCGCTTCAAGAGTGCTTACTTGAATTAGCTGGAAGTTTCCAGAATGACTATTCGGTGCGTGTGTAGGCAAGGGGAAATGAACCGTAACCAGAGAGAAGGATCCAATGTAGTAATGTCTGGCTAGTCAAAGGAAGTCATAATTCTCTAAAGGTAGTATCTCAACGGGTGGCTAGTGTTTTCTCTCAAACGTGTATAGTGCTTTCAAACATTGGTGTTGTTTTAGGGTTTAATTTGAAAGATGTGAAGTGAATTTGTGAGTACAGTTTATATTGTAAAATTTAGTTTTTGTGACTGGCCCTTTGCGATTTGGTTAAACAGTGAAGTGCTTTTATTTTCCCTTAAGCGTTCTGTAATCTTGTGTGAGCCCAAAAGACATACAAGTAACATATACGTATATGTAAGTGTAATTGTTTATTTTCTATAGTGTTAAAGTGTCCTTTTTTCATTAATTATCAAAAGTAAATATTTTCACATATCAATTTCTAGTGAAAAACGTGATTGTATTATTCTTGAAGTCTGTCTAGTTCAGATTTAATTTTCGAATGATTTATTTTTTGTATTACTTTTGAATTGTTATTTTTCTTTTTATGGAATATATATGTTTTTGTAGAGTGTGTATTATTTCGATCACCAATTATTCATCCAGTGACCTGCTCGTACCCCTGACTTAAAAACGAAGTAAGAGGTTGATTTAAGAATAATCCCCTTTGAAAGTAGAGTAATCTCCCAGATTTGTTTTGAAAGTAAAATAAAGAGACCTTTAGATATTCAGCATTTAAATATATTAACGTCTGGTAGTTGCGTATTATTCTCAGAGCTCAGAGGTATTCTCGTGTGTACCAGATTTATGTAATATAAAGCAGGTGAATTTGGAGTTTAGGAGTTTACATAATTCGCTAATCGTAATATATATTTTTTGGTGCCAGGACCTTGGGATCAAGTGAGTGTTTTAAATTTTGGTGATCATAGGGCCATGTTTTGATTAAAGGTCTGATCATTTTAGTGTTGATAGGATTCTGTGTATTGTTACGATATATTCTATGGAGAGATATAAACTTTCATAAAGTACAAAATGGCTCATTTGAATGTACAGGAGCTTTTGGAAAACCTAATTGTTCAGGAATTGTTGGAAGCTAATGTAACTAAAGCTCAGTGGCTCGCTGTTCTAATGGCATGCGGTTGCTATGCAACTGGTGGAATGAATAAAGCCCAAATCAAGCGTTCAGCCTTAGAAGCATTGATAAACTCAGGAAAGTTACCAGAAGAAGATATTGCAGCAGCTCGCCACCTTTTGGAGAAGGCTGAAGCAGAATAGAAACAAGTACCAGATGACACAAAAACTGAATGAATGAAATAAAAAAGGAATGTAGAGGCTGAGATTAGTCAAATTGCAGCAAAAGAAAATTATATCAAGTTGAAGATGATGGCAGAACGCGAGGAACGGGAGGAAAGGGAAAGAGAAGAGGCAAGAGATACTGTAAATGGGAAGAAAGAGATAGAGAGAGAAGAGGTAAAAGAAATTGCAACACACGCAAGGGAAATGGAACTGTTGAATGCTCGTGCAAGGTTGTCGTCAACTCAGACATGTATGACCCCTGCAATGCGCGATCCGGTGTTTGTTATGGTGAGTGCACAGAGGTTGATCCCGAAATTCCCGGAAGAAGCAACTGATGAGTTCTTCGATCATTTTGAAACGATTGTGTCGACAATGTAATGGCCAGAAGATAAATGACCTGTGTTATTGCAGATTGTTCTTATTGGAAAAGGACGCAGTGCGTATCTTTCCTTGTCCCAGGACCAGTGGAAGAAGTATCAAGAAATTAAGAGTAGCGTACTGCAAGTGTAGCAGATGACTTTCCTTATAGTAATAAGGAGAGTTTCCGAAGTTTGCGGAAAGGCGAGAAAAGGACTTTCCTAGATTACGCTTATCAGGTACGATGATGCTTTAAGAGATGGATAGAGGCTGCCAAACTGAGAGAGATGGCTGATTTAGAAGAACTGATAGTGTTGGAACAATATTTACTAGAAACTCCTGAACATATTCGAACGTACTTGAGATAAAGAGAGGTGAAGAAACTTGATAGAGCCGCTTTGTTGAGTGAAGATTATAGTATTATCGGTCGTAAACACCCCTCGGGTATGAAGTTTCAACCATTGCTCCAAGCAAGTGTCAAGTATTCGTAAAACAATTGAAACCACTTTACTAATAACTACGGGAACATGTTCAATAGTTACAGCGGAAGTACCACTGGTACTATTCCAAAGTAGAATGTGATAGTACCACAACAATTGTTGAATTGTAAGTGTGGCAAAAAAGGCCATATCAGTAAGGATTGTTGGTCAAACCAACCTAAAGCAGTGCCCAAATGGGTAAGGATAATTCAACTTCACAGAATAACAAGACAAAGAATCAAGGGGGAAAGGTCGACGAGGAAAATAAACCAGTTAACGTTTACATGGAAAACAGTGCAACCCCAAACAGCATGGGTGCCTTTAAACTGCATATTTATGAAGGTATGTAGCCACTTTGGATGGGAGTGAGCAGATCCAAGTCAACATATTGCACGACATAGCTTGTAATCACAGTGTGGTGATGTGAGGCGTACAGCTGATGGTGAAGTCTCTCACAGGAGACTGTCATTTTGAAGGGAATAGGAGTTGAGGAAGTTACCCCTATTTGCCGTTTAAAACTATCATGCATGTTGGTAACAGGTCATTTTGATTTTGTGGTAAAAGATTCATTGGCTGTCGAAGAAGCAGAAGTCCTACTGGGAAATGATGTTGGTGGAGCGCCGTTTGTGTCTTGTAAAGCAGAAACCACTGAATTATAGTCGTATGACTGGAATCGGGAAGGACTACCTGCATCTGTTTCCTAGTTGTATGACGACTAGGAGCATGACGAAGAAAGTGGCTGCAGAAGAAGACAGAAAAACCAAAGGAACGATGAACTTTAAGGATTTATTTATGAAAGATTTTACATAAGAGTATGCAAGAGGAAACTTCCCGAGAGCACCAGGAAGAAGAGGAACAACAGACGAATGAACAGGACGACAAACAAGGATTGCTTCTTGGAAAAAATAGAAAACTCAGCATTAGAAGTAGGACAAATGAGTCGGAGAAGGCTAATAGGATTTACACAGAAGGATGTGACGTTAACGTAATTATTGTACCATGTGGTGGATAAGACGGAGGTGCACCAACTCTCAATAACCTCAGAATGAAATAACTCATTTAAAATCCAAACCAAAGGGACTGCATATGTTTTAAAAACTAGTTACCTACCCCATTCCCTCCTGTTTGAAGGATTGCTGCGGATGAACAAGTTATCACCGATCAATATCTCTCAAATTATGCAGTATAGTAGAAAATCTACTGGTAAAGATTTGTGGTTTGAAAAGTTAAAGAAGAAACTAATCATTAATGCTTTCAAAGTTAATTCATATGAAAATTTGTCTCAAGAATTAGAAAAGACTTATTTTGGTTATGTTGCATATCAAATAGGATGTACAGATATTGTTCAAGCACGCTGCTCAATTCCAAGAAATGTTTGAAACAGGTGTCTTAATTATGCATAAGCAACCTGAGTAAAAGACTCAAGAAATCTATGAAATCGAAGGAGAGAGTATATTAGCACAGAATGATTTGAATAATGATGTATTATCAACAGATTTGGACGTTGTCAGAGACTGTTATACTTAGCACTTTGTATGAAATTAGTGAGAAAGTTGCACCAAAATGCAACACAGGTTTTGAAGGAGAATTCAAGTGCAAAGGTGTGTTGCTGCGACAATGTAGTAAAGAATGTAGAAAATTGGTTAAAAAAAGTGAGCTTGAAATTTAGTTCTCTCAGAGCAGAACAAATAGATACAGTTGATGGGGACAAGCAGATGACATTTATGCAATTACATGAAACACTAATGAAATATGATGATTGCATATATTGTTCAGAAGCAATTGGTCTAAAATGCAGTGATCCTGATAACTGTTCTGATGTTATCAGATTATTAAGATCAGTTTAACACTGTACTACCCGTGTGTCACACAATCGTACATAGTAAGGACATTTCTATTTTTTGTACATATTATCCTTTGCATCTTTGCTCTTCCCTCGCACTGACAGCAACTTGCATCAATCTGTCTGACTATTTCTCATTGTTAACTGTTAACAGAACCGGTTGCTGGTTGGACAAGAAATAGCATGTTGTATTTTGTGACCTTCTTGTCAGGTCATAATGTGTATATATACTCAATGTGTCTATAATAAAGTACTCAATTGCATTCACATCGGCTTTGGCTCACAACTTACTCTTGGCTCGTCTCATTGGTGACCCCGGGGGTCGACTTGCTCCTCCCTCCTCCCCCACCCTCACCGTTACTATAACCGACTCCATGAAAATTGGCACCAACCCATTCAAACTTTCGTTGTTCGCCAGCAGAGAGGCGTTTGCTTGGTTTCAGCACGCAGTCGTCCAGTTCCGCATCAAGGGCGTGACTCGCTCAACCTCCTAAGCCGATTATGTTCTAGCGGCAATACTCGATGACACCTTCCCGGAAATTTGCGACTGGCTTTGTGAACAAGGAGGCCCACCAATAGTGTATGACGCCCTCAAAATATACCTTCTGCAGCAGTACTCGCCGTCGCCAGCCGCCATTATAGCAAAGCATCTTCAGCTCTCTCAACAACTGTTGGGGGACCCAAAGGGCTTCACTCGCCCTCAGGGAAATGACCAGTATCGCTCGCCTGCAACCTGCCTGTTCTCCTTGTGAAGTGAGCTTACTTCGTGCCCTTTGGGTACGCTGTTTACCCGAACCTGTACGCGCTGTCATGACAATGTCGATAGTTTACCCATAAAGGACTTGATGACCAAAACCGACACTCTAATGGACAGCACCTTCAAGACCTCCATCAACGCCTCCGCTCCTGATGAAGAGGGCACCTTTTCAGCATCAGCCAAAGCTAACGTGAATGCCATAGGACACACAAGCCTAACCCGTGACGTGCCGGAGCGGTGATTGATTGATTGATTGATTGATTTAAAGTTTTCAAGCATCCTGACATCTAAGGTCATTGACGCCGGCCGGAGCGGTGACAAAGCCACCCATCACCCACCACTCGCTCGTGCCCCAACCAACGACTTCTACAGCCACTTACTGCTGCCCATCAGCCGCAGTTTTGCTACTACCACTCCAGATTCGGGGCTGCCACGAAGAAATGTGCCAGGGATTGTCAGTGGGCAAAAAACGTGTAAGTAGGCCATCGCTCGTGGCGATGGCCTCCCGTGTTTCTAATCTTTTCTTTTTACACGAAGCAGGAACGGGCATGCGATATTTGGTAGACACGGGTGCTCGTAGTTCTTTTTTGCCAAGGGAAGTCTTCAGAACACGACGTAGTCTGTTTAAGTCTGCTGACGTCCGCCTGGTAGCTACCAACTGGGTCTCCATTGATTGTCGAAAACCTGATAATCTTCTGCCAGATGACCAGCCTACAGTTCGCCTCTCTAGATTAGAGTACCCTATTTAACATGTACAGTATGTCATTTTTAGGGGGGGAGCAATGTACATAGTAACGATATTTCTCTTTTTTGTATATATTATCCTTTGTATCTTCGCTCTCCCCTCATACTGAAAGCAACTTACATCAACCTGTCTGACTATTTCTCATTGTTAACTGTAACAGAGCCGGTTGCCGGGTGGACAAGAAATAGCATGTTGTATTTTGTGACTTTCTTGCCCGGACCTAGTCTGTATATATACTCGAAGTGTCTATAATAAAGTACTCAGTTGCATTCATCTCACCTTTTGCTCACAACCTACTCTTAGCTCGTCACAACATCATTCACCCGATTATAGAACAAATGTGAGATATTTGCATAGAAATGAAAGTTTGAATAAATAGTTGGCTTATGCTGATTTGGCACTGTCAAGTGCAGAATTTCAAGCAATAGATAGTGACCCAAATAGTCCGAAAGGTATCAAAGATTATTAAAGGAGAATGATCATAAGGCTGTACTATTTCAAGTAAGAAATTTATTGAAAAAGTTGATGATAAACATCCTGAATTTATCAGACGGACTTTAAAATGTTCAGTTTTTCTACAGTGAAGAAAAACTGCTGGACAGCTGGAAAAATAGTATCATGGTCCCTATATATAAAGTAAAAAGGGAAATACATGACTGGTCAACTATAGAGGGATAAAATTGATATCTCCTACTATTAAGATCTTCCACAAATTATAGAGGGAAGAATAACAAATAAAACATTAGTAAGTGAAGAATAATTTGGATTTAGACCAGAGAAGGGTACAGTAAATGCAATTATTGCATTGAGGCATACAATGGAAAAATATGTAGAAAGACGGAGGGGACTACATCTAGTTTTTATTGATTTGGAGAAGGCGTATGATCGGGTACCTTGGGGGAGAAGTGTGGAGATTATGCCAGGAAAGAGTTTCGGAAAAGTAAAGAAAAATAGTCCAGGATATGCATCCAGAGGTTACCACTCCAGTAAAGGGAATTGTGGGAACACCAGGGAAATTTAGTGTGAGAGTTATTTTACATCAAGGTTCTACTCTCAGCTCTTAAATCTTGGATCTTCTGATGGGTGTTAATGCAGCAGGGGTCATAGAGAAAGTCTCCAGGAGTAGGAAGTTTGCTGATGATGTTTTGGTAGACCTAACTAGAGAAGGGGTGGAAAAGATACAAGAGATGTTTAGATAAGTTCTTGTAGATTGAGGTTTAATAATAAGTAGGCCCATGACAGAATATCTGTGGATGAGAGGAGAAAGAAACACGGGTGCTATTAAAATGGGCGTGGATATCATAAAGCGGACTAACTTATTCAAGTACCTTGGATCCTGTGTGTTGGATAATGGAGGCATGGAATCAGCAATTAGCCACAGGATACAGTTTGCTTGGATGGACTGGAGATCATTGGGAATACTATATGATGCAAGAGTTAGTGCAAAGGTAAAAGGACGATTATATAATATTGTAGTTAGATTAGACTTTGTGTATCGAGATGAAACCTGGCCAATAAAGAAGACTCAAGAAAGGAAGTTACAAGTGGCAGATAAGAGGATGTTGCGATGGATTTGTAGAGACTCGAGAAGAAACGGGATCAGAAATTAGTATATTAAAGGGACAGTCAAAGTAATGGCGTTGAAAACAATTCAGCAAGGAAAACTACAGTGGTTTGGGCATGCCCAGCGGAGAAAAGGTCATGTGTGTCGAATGGTCGTGGACATGTAGGTTGATGGCAGAAGGAGGACGGGAAGGATAAATTTCAAAAAGGAAGATGAAGTAGCAAAGGACATGCGAAAAAAAGGATAAAGAGAACAGGATGCCTAGGATAGAAGAGAGTGGCTAAGGCCTAAACAAAACGGCGACCCCATGTATTTCTTTCTATCTAGGTACCATGGCCTCGTCGTTCGCTGTCAAGTGCCTCCACCTGCTCTTTGTATAAATAAAGCTGTTAAATTCTCATTTACATCCTCAAGTAAGCTGTCGGATCCAGAAACGTTTTCCTGTACTGCCCTCTTGCTCTGTTCCCCTCTATCTTTCCCTGATTAGCCTATTATTATTATTATTATTATTATTATTATTATTATTATTATTATTATTATTATTATTATTAATGAAAATAATTTTAACAATTTTAGAAATTTTTATGATAATGATAATTTCAGTCATTTTGATAATTTTTACAATTATTATAATTTTGATAATATTCGGAAGTAGACCCTCTTTCAAGGTTTCATTTATGATTACAGTAGTCTCCGTATAGGAAGAACAATGAGAGAGGAGTCGACGAACATAGGTTCTGATGGTAGAGATTTTCTACCTAATAGGACATTAAATTTTGCAATTTAAACAGAAGCCTAGGTTCATGGGTTTCATTTATTCGGTATTGTTGAAACCCCAGGATGGTGTTGAGTTTTCCAAGTTAACCCTCAGTGTCAATGGAAATAAAGGCTGTTGTGTTGTCTACTCTCCGTAGGGTGACAATTTCTTTCTAAATTCCTTGGCTACAGTCCTCAGAACGCTGGAAACAATGCCACTGTTGTATTGTGCTCCTCGCTCCGCGTGAGGACAACGGTAAGCAGGAGAGATGTTGGTAGTATAGAAGGTGCCTTTTTCTTGGTGGTTAAGTCATTAGGCTGTTTAACTTTCAGCCTCTTGTCCGTAGGTCTGGGGCGAGGTATGAAGTGGCAGTTCAGGTCTAGTTTCAATATCTTGTCCTGGGTAGGCAAAGAGGAGAAAGTCGATATACTGATGTAGTCCTGTTTCTTCTCGGGGATACAAATCTTACTTATTTTGATAGAAAACTTTTTTTTTTTTTTTTTTTTAATGATTTAGATAATTTCAAAAGTAATACCAGTATCATTAACAATAGTTATTTCAATCAATGTTATTTATAATCAATAATAATAATAATAATAATAATAATAATAATAATAATAATAATAATAATAAAAGAAATCAAAATAATAATAATATTAGTCATAATAATAATAAAAAAATCAAAATATTAATAATAATAATAATAATAATAATAATAATAATATTAATAATAATAATAATAATAATAATAATAATAATAATAATAATAATAATAATGATAATGATAATAAAAATGATAGCTATAAATACAATAATTTTAATAATTTTAACAATTATTTTACAATTTCAATATTAATAATAATTTTGATAGTTTTAATAATTTTGATTTTTTTTAATTTCAATGATAATAATAATAATAATAATAATAATAATAATAATAATAATAATAATAATAATAATAATAATAATAATAATAATAATAATTTTTATGATTATCATGATTTTAGTAATAATGAAAAATATCAACACTCTTAGAAATGTCCATATTATATAAAATTCCATGATTTTAATAATCTTTACAATTATCATAATTCTGATAATGCTCGGAAGTAGATCGTGTTTCACGCAGGTTTTCTTTAAGTTTATAGTTGCAGCAGTGGCATTGATTTTGTAGTTGATATTTTCAATATCTTTAATTTTCCTTGTCTCATACAGTCATCATCTACTAAAATACGGGTGGTGATTGTTGATTGGTCCCCATGTTAGGCGGCGGTACAGAGTCTAGGACACTGCTGCTCTCTTTTTGGCTGAGGTGCTCGCCGAGAGCGGATCTGTCACAGACAGGCTGCTGCTACATTCATAATAGTCGGGGATAGGCGTGGTCTGAATAATGCTGGCCTGGGCTCCCAGTGTTTGGCGCTGATTGGCCAAGACAATCTCTGAGCGTGGCTTGGTGTCAGACAAACGTTTTAGCTGCTCAGCTCTCAGGTCTAGTGAGTTCTGAGCTGCTTCCTGGTTGGCTGAGACACTCACCGGGAAAGTTGGATACTTGGATACTATTGAGGTGTTCCAATGACAGGAGGAGAGGTGGTACATTATTTATGTGCTATTGAAGTTGGCCATTTCCTGGTATATGAGCAGGGTATTCAGGATCCTCATTCTTTTTCTGGGCAGAGCATTGCTGATAATCATGGTTTTGTTAGTGATATCAACTCTTTTGGTGCTTTTCTTTTGCACCAGGAGTTAGTGCACCAATATAAAGGCCGAGGCATCCATGGACTGGGCATTGGTGGGGATAATCAGCATTAGACTCCTTCAGAGAGTCCTGCATGGGGAAGGGCCAGATTGTTCTTTATAATGAGGTATCTGGTGCTCTTTGTTTGATAAATCATCAAGTTGATTTCTGTTTCTACTTGTGTGCCCATGACGTAGTTCCTTATAACCTACATTATAGCCTTCTCATCTTCCTGGTACTGCTTGTGCATAAAGCCATTGTAGGACAGGTTGACTTTGGAAGTACTACTCTCACTGCTGGGCTCAGTCTCATAACAATTATCCATGATACACATCACTTTCCGGTTGACCTTCCTGTTGGATTATCCGCTGCTCAAAAGGAACTGAGTAATACTATCCCTTTTTTTGTAAGTCTCCCTATAGGAAGAACAATGGGAGAGGAGCCAATGAAAGTAGGCTCCGATGGTAGAGGTCTTGTACCTAAATGGACATTTACTTTCACCATACAAGCACAAGCTTAAGCATATGGGTTTCATGTAGATGATGGTGTTGAAATAATTTTCATCAGTCTAGACCAGGATGTTCAAGATAGGATGGTGGCCGTTACCATGATGCTCCACCATAAATCTAAAGGAGCTGAACTCCACAAAAGTCCTACGGATTTAATATAAGAGGTCAGAAGACCTTTTACAAAGGTGTTGTTGATGTAGCGGATATATACTTAAACTCGCTCCTCAACGACACCCATGTAAAAGTTGCCAAAGAGGATGCATAGAGGAGAGCTCATCGCCATACCATCCTTTTTCGTATACATTTGCCCGCAATGGAAGGTGAACAGAGATTTCTTTGTACATATTTCCAGTAGAGTATGGACGGTATGTTCAGGAATGTTGAGTGGAGTGATCGACCCGTCCCTATGAACACGATCAGGGATGAGCTAGATGGTCTTTTTACAAGGAACATTCATGAAGAGTGACTCCACATCAAGAGAAGTGATGCCTCGTTTACTTAAATGCCCTTTAATGTTCGTCAGGAACTCTATAGAAGCCACACTGTACTGATCAGGAACATAAGGGGTCAGAAGAGTGTTGAGCATTTTAGCAAGCTGGTGCATCAGAGCCGAGTACTGACTGATGATGGGGTAGAGGTGATTTCCTACCTTATTGCTCTTTCCATTCCCAGTGATAGGCTGAAAGTAGACAGCAAGGGAGTGCAGTTGTCCTCTCTTTTAATGTATTCTATGAGATAGGAAGTGCCAGTCAGGATGGTGTTGAGTTGTCCATGGTAAGCCTCGGTGGCAATGATGGCGAAGGCTGCTGTCTTGTCTTCTCTCTGCACGGTAACATCAGCATCTTTCTTACGTTTCTTTGCTGCAGATCTCATGGTCATGAAAACAATGCTACAGTTGTATTGTCTCTCTCAGTCAGTGATGGCCTCAGCGAGCAGGAAAGATTGCATGTCCTCTGTAGTATGGAGGGTTCCTTTTTCTCGGTGGTTAAAAATGGAATCACTCAGTAGTCCTGCTTCTAACCTCTTGTCCCTAGGTCTGTGATGAGATATGAAGTGGCAGTTCAAGCCTAGCTTCAGTATCTCGTCCTTGATAGACGAAAGGGGTAAAGTTTAAATATTGATGTAGTCCTGTTTCTTCTCTGAGAGGTGAATCTTGCTTCTGTTTATGGAAATAAGTTTTTCAGAAATAATTTAGATAATTTAAATACTACTACTACTACTACTACTACTACTACTACTACTACTACTAATAATAATAATAATAATAATAATAATAATAATAATAACAATTATGATGATAAAAACAGCAATACTTCCAATGATGATAATAATTTTGATAATGATAGCAGTTTTCATAATTCTAATAATTTCAAAGTAACAACAACATTAATATTTGTAATGATAATTAAGATTTTAAAAATCCATTAATGAAAATGAGTTTATCAATAATAAGGGCAATACCTATGATATTTCTAATACTTTGATAATATTAATAATTTTATCAATTTTAATAAAAATAATGGTAATTTTAATAATGATTTAAATATTTTTGATGATGATTATAATTCTATTAATTATTGATAGTTTTATTATTATCAAGAATTTTACCAATATTATTAATTTTTATAATTTTGATAGTTTTTAACAATATTGGTAATTATAAGGATTTCAACAATGATATTAATTTTTATTAATTTCAATAACAATAATAATTTCAATAATTTAGATATATTCAATATTAGTTATGATTTTAATAATAATAATAATAATAATAATAATAATAATAATAATAATAATAATAATAATAATAATAATAATAATATTAATAATTTAAATAATTGAAAAATTTTAGTGTGTGATTCATTTATTTAAAAATAATAAATGTGTTATCCACATATCGTCTATAAGAAACAAGTCTAAAATCTAAAGGACAATTTCACAACCACCCAGCCTCGTGAAAACATAAGAAAATGTTGGCCAAAGTAGCCGATATAGGATTTCCCATAGATAGTCCATCTTTTTGTTTGTTGTACTCATTGTTAGAAATAAAATATTAATCTTGAACAGTAATGTTTAATATATCAATACATTTAGATTTACTAAGGTTTCTAAAGTTCTTATTATCCTTGTACATTTTACTTGCTATGATTTCAATAACTTCTTTTGTGGGGATTTTTGTATATAAGCTTTCGATGTTAAAGTTTAACAAATAATGATTATTCTTTAGTTTGAAATTCATCATAGTATCAAAAAATGCATATGGATTTTCCAAAGTATATTCATTCTTGGCCCATTCTTCTATGTTAGGAATCATAAATTTTGCTAAATTAAAATTTGGTGTTTTAATCGACGATAACACTGGTCTTAAAGGAATATTCTCTTTATTTACTTATGGTAAACCTTATAAAATACCAGGATTGCGACCGGAAGCATCTAAATGTTTATACTCTTCATCTGTTATATGTTAACTTTTTTAAATAACTTACTATGCATTTCAGGCAAAAAATAGTGTGTTTTTCTTCAATATCTGCCATACTAATTACTTTATCAGAATGGTACTTTGACACAGCACCCTATTGACCTCCCACTAATTTTTTATACTTTAATGCACCGGCAAATCTCGTTAATTAAGGCATTTACTCTTGTCAAAATAAAGACCAGGTCACGTGAATCAGGTAAGTAGGTGAAGCAATTCGAAGGCGTACACTCCCCCGTCCCTCCCTTCTCCTTTCTTCCCACTGTCTAGAGTAACCCTCCTTCTATCCCTCCAGTAACCCCCTCTGTCTCTCCGGTGTCGCTTACTATACCTTTTCTGTAACCTATTATATTTGTTAATAACTGATAGAATTGATATATTGGTTCCTTGTTATAATTCTTATTAACATTTCATGATATTGTTGCATTTTGTCAGGGCGTATAAGGAGTTTATAGTCTTTAGCCTATTTATACAACTTGAACCTACCCTGAGGGCTTCTTTTAACTGTGTTTACATTATGAAACCCTCGTTTTCCAAAGGCAGGATTGGTGGGCTTTATTCTCCTTGAAAGGCTTTTGTTAAATAAAAAAAAAGCTGTAGAATACAAACAGAATTATGCTGTGACACAAATGATTATAGTATTTAAAACTATGATGAAAAATCTATAAACTACATAATTTTTTGGATTGATATTTCACAATTACACTCACACACACACACACACACAAACAGACACACACATATATAAAACGGATTTTGAGTGAAGCGAAAAATCTATTTTTGGGTGAGATGGCCATGTCGTCCTGATGGAAGTTCCTATTGGGTAGCTTCCTAGGGTATATTACAACTACGGCGATGTTCCCAGAGAATTTACCTTAAGGTACCAGAATTCTAACTCCTGGAGCGAATATCCCTCGTGAAAGGGATATCGCGACATATCAGAGGACGTATTCTTGACACGCCACATGGCAATCTGCACCCCGAACAGAGATTACGTATCGAAGGGGTCAATTGGCAAGAAACGAAATCGGGAAAGAAAAGGGGAGCCGCTCCCAAGGCTCCCTATTCTCCAGTTTCGTAAGTGTGCCTGGCGCCAATCCTGGCGCCATCTGTATTCTTTGTAGCGTACACAAGGTGCTACAGATACTGTATGTAGGGAGGGGTCCTACAGCCCTTTCATAGAAAGGGAAGGGCGGGTCCATCAGGACGACATGGCCATCTCACCCAAAAATAGATTTTTCGCTTCGCTCAAAATCCGTTTTTTGGGCTCAAGCCATGTCGTCCTGATGGAAGTATACCAGAGCATTACTGTATCTGTGGATTCTCAGAACGTGCCGTACTCCCCGGAGGTAATTTTTCCCCGGTCGACTAGACCTAGAGACCTAAGATGTTACCGTTATACAACTTTTCAACTAACTATAAACCATGTTAGAGCTTCCTGCCCCCTACAGGGAAGAGTCCTACTAGACTCTGGAAAAGTCTCGAAGAGTACATATACCTATGTATGAATACCAGGCAAGCTAATATAGTGGTCTCACCCTATATTAAGTAAAGCATAGTTTGTAAGGAACCCCTGCGTCAATATGAAATATCGACCAGTTCTCCGCACAATACTTGTATTGGACAAATTTTATATCCGCATAGGAAGAAACTTGTAAAACCGCCACCGTCCCTATATGGGACAGAGTCCTCCCATTAAGGGAAAGCATAAACCAATGCAACATAGCTTGCATAAAGGAACAATTCTATTAGAATTATCCCAGATAAGGTACATAGAATGAATGCTCAATTATACCAATAAATTGACACAGGTGAAGGAGACGCAAGGTTCTCAAGAACAAGTTTATTGACAGACAATAAATAGACAGGTTAACAACAATTATATATATATACAAGGAGAGGATAACCCAAAACTTTAAGCATAAGTATGATAGTAAACAGAACTTGTTTATCTGAAAGAGAAAAAACATTAATGCCACTTTTGAGATACCGAGGTATCAAAGTCATAAAAGTCTGTATTACAAATCAATCACATTAGCGTTAGAAACGCTCGGCACACATGTCTGCACTTATGCTAGGTTCACCTTTGGAAATGGAACAGTCTATGTGGGCAACTCAGTGCCCTCACTTAGTTTGTAGTACAGAATGTAACTACACACTCACCCTGGAATTAATCGTCCCAATTAAAACCACTGTTCCTCGCAGAGTTAAACAGTAGGGTTAACGACGCGACCCATTGCTACCAGAGATCTCTTTAATTCCTCTACTTGCTTCGCATAGTGACGAAAGAACACTCTGGAAGACTTCCAGCCAGTGTATGAACGGAGATGTTCAAAATCCATACAATTAAAGAAATTTAAGGATGAGGCAACTTTCCTCGGATCGTGACCTGCGGGTGTACTGTCAGGATCCGCTCTGCGAATAAAATATGTGATTTTCGCTCATGAGTTGATTCAGAGATAAATTTGAGCCTGATGTTTCTCCCCTGAATAGTTGACCACCCTTGAAGTCTGAAGTTCTATGAAGATAGACCTTTAGGCATTCTACTGGACATAGAGATGCATCTTCTTTCAGAGGGCAGATTCTCCAGGGACCCCACCTGTTGGTGGGTAACTCATTCTTGGCGAGAAACGTAGGATCCGGAAACAGGTTCAGTTCTCCCCCATCCAGGAACTGAACACGACCTGCCTCTCTCGAGAGGGCTACGATCTCACTAACCCTGGCCCCGGATGCGAGTGCATATAGGAAAATAACTTTTTGTGTCAAATCTTTTAACGCACACTCCTCATTGCTCAACAGCGAAGCGAAATGAAGAACTTTGTCTAAAGACCATGAAATGGGCTTTGGAGGTGCTGAAGGTCTGAGCCTAGCGCAGGCTTTCGGAACTTTATCAAAGATCTCGTTACCTAGGTCGACCTGGAAGGCATATAGAATGGGTCTTGTCAAAGCAGACTTACACGCTGAAACCGTGTTAGCTGCCAACCCTTGACCATGGAGGTGGATGAAGAAAGATAAGCAGAATTCTGTCGAGATCTCCTGCGGGTTCTTCGCCTTGACAAAGGCCACCCATTTTCTCCAAGATGACTCATATTGCCTTCTAGTAGATTTGCACTTATATTCCTCTAGGAAGTCTATGCTGGGTTTCGAAATCCTGAAACGCTTTCTCACCGCTAGGGAGAGAAAATCATGAGCTGCAGGGTCTGGGTTTTCTGTAATGAAGCGTAGACAGTCGACTTCTGGACTCGCTGGGTCAGAACTGGATCTGGTAGCGGTACAAACTTCAGCCGTAGTTCCAATGCCAGGGGGAACCACACGCTGTTCGGCCACTTGTGGGCCACTATTGCCGCTACCCCCCTTGAAGGATCTCAGTTTGTTGAGGACCCTCAACAGAAGGTTGTGAGGCGGGAACAGATAAATCATGGACCATCTGTTCCAGTCGAGGGACATCGCGTCCACTGCTTCCGCTAAGGGGTCCTCGTACGGGGACACGTACAGGGGCAACTTCTTGTTGTCTTTCGTCGCAAAGAGGTCTATCTGCAGTTCTGGGACTTGATTCAGAATGAAGGAGAATGATCCTGCATCTAAGGACCATTCCGACTCTATCGGTGTGAACCTGGATAGAGCATCCGCTGTCACATTGCGGACTTCTTGAAGGTGAACTGCCGACAGGTACCACTTCTTCTTTTCCGCCAATCGGAAGATGGCCAACATCACCTGGTTGAGAGGTGGTGACCTCGATCCTTGTCGATTCAAGCATCTCACAACTACCTCGCTGTCCATCACCAGCCTTATGTGGATCGAGTGACGCGGGGAGACTTTCTTTAAGGTAAGGAGCACTGCCATAGCTTCTAGAAAGTTTATGTGAAAGGTCTTGAATAGCTTGGACCAAGTCCCCTGGACTTTTTTCCGATGCGAGTGACCTCCCCTTCCCTCCTTCGAGGCGTCTGAGTGAATCGTCACCGACGGGGGAGGTGGCTGAAGAAGAACCGACTTCTTTAGATGTCTGGCTTGGGACCAAGGCCTGAGAAGAGTACGTAGCCGAAGCGGAACTGGTCTTCTCAGATCTCTTCGCGCGTTTGATGCATAACTTCTCCCAACTCCAGTTGCATCCTTTAGCTGTGCTATTAGCACTGGGTCTGTCACCGAAGCAAACTGGAGACAGCCCAGTACCCTCTCCTGTTCGCGTCTTGATATCCTTTCGGAATCTAAAAGTCTCTTGACAGAACCCGCTATCTCCTTCCTTTTCTTCACCGGGATGAAGAAACGGTGTGACATTAGGTCCCAGTGGATTCCCAGCCACTGGAACCTTTGAGATGGAGAAAGTCGAGACTTTTTTCTGTTGATCTTGAAGCCTAGGTACTCTAGGAACTGGATCACTTGACTGGAAGCTTGCAAGCATTCAGTCTCGGATGCTGCCCACACCAGCCAGTCGTCCAGGTAGGCTACTACCTGAATTCCCTTTAGGCGTAATTGTTTGAGAGCTACGCTCGCAAGCTTCGTGAAAATCCTTGGGGCTATATTTAGCCCGAATGGCATGGCTCTGAAGGCGTATAGTCTTCGTTGTAGCCTGAACCCTAGGTAGGGGGAGAGTCGACGGTTGATTGGAACGTGCCAATAGGCGTCTGACAAGTCTATAGAGACGGAATATGCCCTCTTGGGCAGTAAGGTCCTTATGTGTTGCAGTGTTAGCATCTTGAATTTACAATTCACTATGAACTTGTTGAGTGGCGACAAGTCCAGAATGACTCTGAGCTTTTCCGAGTCTTTCTTGGGAACACAAAACAGCCTCCCTTGGAATTTGATGGACTTCACCCTTCGGATCACTTTCTTCTCCAACAGTTCTTGAACGTACTCCTCCAGAACGGGGGTGGAGTGTTGGAAAAACCGAGGGCACGGGGGTGGAGTGCTGTACCAGCTCCAGCCCAGTCCATTCTTGAGTAGGCTGTGGGCCCAGGGATCGAAGGTCCACCGATCCCGAAAATTCTGAAGTCTCCCTCCTACCGGCATCATCTCACTTGGACTGCCGTCCTGAGAACTTGCCTCCCTGACCGCGACCACCCCTGAATCCCCTTCCCCTTGAGGGGCGCCTAGACGAGCCTCTGGCTGCTCCTCTAGGCTTTGCTCGAAAGTAAGTAGACTGCCCTTCGAACGTTGGGGTGAATGCCGTGGACTGTGTCGACACAGCCTGGGGTACCCATTGAAATGTGGTCGGGGTTTGTGCCACCATCTGGGGCACTGAAGGCAATGGCAATTGCAGTTGCTGTTGCTGTGTAAGAGGCTTGGCTGGCCGAGATGGTAGCCTAGTCCTCATAGTCTTCCTCTTAGGTTGAGGACCCTCATCCGGGGAAGACTTTCTTTTGATAGCCAGGCCCCACTTCTGGAGAAGGTTTCTATTCTCCAAGGCGGCCTTATCAACAACTTCTTTGACCATATTGGTAGGGAAAAGGTCTTTGCCCCAAATGTTGGAGGAGATTAGTTTCCTTGGCTCGTGCCTCACCGTGGCCGAGGTGAACACGAACTCCCTACAAGCTCTCCTCGCCTTGACGAAGCCATAAAGGTCCTTCGTCACTGTGGCCAGATGAGTTTTGGCCACTACCATGAACATTTCATGGACCTTGGGGTCACTTGCCATCGTCTCAAGAGTAGTCTGAAGAGACATTGAGGCAGCCAGTCTTTCTTTTGTCTCGAACTCTCTTCGTAAAAGAAAGTCAGACAGCTTAGGGAGGTCCTCGCCGAACTGACGTCCGGCAATATCAGCCTCCAACTTTCCAACTGAGAACGTAAGATGGATGTCCTTCCGGTCTTTGTTGTCCAGCGACAATGGCTTACACTCCTCCAGGGAGGGGCAAGGCTTGCCGACCTCGACTGCCTTTAGTACAGCCGCAAACCCTTTCTGTAAAAAGGGGAAGGCTCTAGCAGGAGAGGACACAAAGGAAGGGAGCTTCTTGCTCAATGCAGCTACCTTTGAGTTCGAGAAGCCCCTCTCTTTCATCGAGGATGAAAGCAGAGCTTGAGCCTTAGCATGGTCCATCACTATGACCTCCTTCGGGTCTGTCTCCTCCTTTGAAGCTGGTTCCTTCCTCAGCCGGACATAACAGTCCGGATATGACGCCTTGCTGGGCCAGAATTCCACCTCCTCTAGGGGAACTGAACCCAACTTATCCGAGATG
Source organism: Palaemon carinicauda (assembly GCF_036898095.1). Classification (NCBI taxonomy): domain Eukaryota; kingdom Metazoa; phylum Arthropoda; class Malacostraca; order Decapoda; family Palaemonidae; genus Palaemon; species Palaemon carinicauda. The sequence goes on along the minus strand of NC_090731.1, from coordinate 78,202,196 downwards.
ACGATCTTTCCAGTCGTCATCGTCATGTGCTCAGCATACCTCCATGGGTTAGCATCTGAGCACAAGGGAAGGTCTTTCACATTGAGCCTTTTCTGGGGCCCATGTGATTCTGCAAGGCTCTGCATCCGCAGTTCCATTGCAGCCGCCTTCTCCTGATTCTCCTTCTGCATTTGTTGGATCATTCCAACAATGGAGGAGAGGGCCTGTCCCAGCTCTGCTGGGAGACCGGTCGATGTTGAGGGAATAGGCTCCGGGATCTGAACCGGAGTAGTCGACACCTCGTCGACCTCTTCCTCTACGACGTCTGGGGCTTGAACTTCATCCTGGGCTTCTGCCAGGAGGTCTTCCTCCAGACGCTCGTCCACGTCAGACATCCTGTCATCCAAGTGGATGTCTTGCATAGCGACCGCGACTTCAGCATCCACCTGGATCTGAACTTGGGGATCTCCTCTTGAGGCTGGGGAATCACTGCATCAGCTGATGCCCTAGGGAAAAGATACACCCTCATCTTCTCACTTGGAAGATAAGGTCCAGAGGTGTTCTTCTGGAAGCCCCTTACCCAGGTACGAAGCTTCTCCCTTGCTATATCCCTTGATTCCGCCGTCCTAGGGGAATCGAAGGCCTCAGTAATCAGGTTAGTGCACACGGTACATACCTGAGGGTCCCAATACTGGAGATCACCTTTGGAGACAGCGCATGCTGCGTGTCTCCTACAAAACTCATGTCCGCAGAGGTTCTTGCTGCGGACGTTGCAGAAAACACTTCCGCACTTCGGAGGGTCCTCCTGTAAAGAGAAGAAATTTCCATGAGTATCAAGTGAACTATGTATCACTGGATATGCATAGTATAGCATAACAATTCAGAAAGGAAAGACACACACTTGTGTTTCCTTCACAACCAATTGTTGCAGCCTTCCAGATAATAAAATCGAATGGTTAATCTCTTCTAGAATAACCAATGCAAAGTTTCCAGAGGAAACAGGTGGAGCTCACACCTAAGCAATGATTTTAAAATCCTGGATAATAGTCAAGAAAGAACTCACTTCCTTATCTGTAGGGCAACAGCAAAGGGCTGTGCAAGACAACACAAAAGTGTTAGAACACACAGTGCTGTACCAAAACTTATACTATAGTTTTCTTCTTGCAGTATATGTTATACTGAAGAATACTGGTACAGTATAGGAGGTTATGTGCCGGCCATAACTAGCTTTAAAGTATACTACTTAACAGCTATAAGGCGGCAGAACGCTGGTTCAAATGCATGTGCCGGCCGGCAGTAACTGCCGGCCGGCAACAGCCAATGTCGGCCGGCAATAACTGCCGGCCGGCAATAACTGCCAGCCGGCAACTACACAAGGTAGTACCCGGCTGCCGGCCACACTCTTGGCGACCGGCAGACAAGGGCTGACATTAGCCGGCCGGCAAAGGTACACAACCAATGCCAGCCGGCAGCAAAAGAACCAGAGGACTAAGACTGCCCGGCTGCTGGCCTCATAGGCCGGCAGCCGGGTCGGGTACAGCACTAGAAGAAAACAGAATGGATGCCGGGATAAGAGCGTACACTACCTCCAAGCCCGGCAATCCGAAAGAGTGCAAATAAGGAAGGGGAGAATCTAATTCAGGCTTCCTGACCAATGCCGTCTGGCTCTACAGGCAGGCATGGATGAGGGACCAAGGGAGGTCCGGGCAGCACTCAAAGTAGAAGACCCTTGCCGGCTGGCAAGGGACTGAGTCAGTTCCACATCCTAACCTATCCTAGGTTAGTAAAGGATCACCCGCAGGTTAGTGAAGGATCACCCGCAGCCAAGAAAACTCATCTTAGCCTAAGGGAGATCCAAGGAGGGAGGCCAGCAATACTTGCCAGCTCCCAGAGAACCAAAGCAAGGAAGGTGTTGCTACTCACAGGGAAAGAATCTTATCCTCCCCCGAGAACAGCAACAAGGACTAGTCTGGTAGATCACAAAAGAAGGAATCATCTCGTACAGAAACCTTCGGTAGTGACCTAAGGAGGCTAAGCCTCCTATGTCTGTGTTAGGTCAGCGAGGGAGACTCTACCCCAAGCCAGAGAAACACAGACTCAGACTAAAAACTCTGTTGTTCTGTCCCTCTCTGAAACCAGACTTACTGGAACAGGAAGGTACAGTAACACCCCAGTATAGTTTTATCGAAAATTAATTCAGATAAACCACTTAGGGATAAGCCCAAGGCTTAAACAGAGGGAAAGGGATTGCATACCTTCTCCGAAGAAAAGAAAGCAACCGGGGAGTATGAGAAAGTATACTAAGGCTCCATAAGCAACTTAGCCTAGGCACCAAGAGAATCGATTACCTAAATCACCGAAACTCACTCGTATACAATCTTGGAAATATTCAACATAATCTTAAATGTATAAAAAACAGCCTAAAGCTTCAATAAAATTTTAATACACTCGGAAAAACCAAAATCATGAATGAAGTACTAGGACCAAACGACTAGGCTACATGGCCTAGCGTAGGCCAGAATTGGCGAATACTTCGCCAAAAATGATACTAAAGCACGAAAGGAAATCCTATGTAACGCTAAATAGCTAAAATTTATTAAAGCAAAATAACCGGGAATGTCGCTCTGGCTAACTAAACTTATACCTAGCGAGCGACAGCGTCCATGACGCCTCCGGTAGGCTACGGCTCTTGTAACAAAGATTAATCCCATTAATCACTCAAAAATTTACCAAGAGCCTACATTTATACATAAAAGACATGGTACTCAACTTATCGGAGGCCGGCGAAGTTGGAGAAGCCATGAAAAGTCGAATAAATCCAAGATTTTGCGAGAAACACAGGAAAAAACACCGTGTTGTTAAGCTACGCAAAAAGGAATACAGATGGCGCCAGGATTGGCGCCAGGCACGCTTACGAAACTGGAGAATAGGGAGCCTTGGGAGCGGCTCCCCTTTTTCTTTCCCGATTTCGTTTCTTGCCAATTGACCCCTTCGATACGTAATCTCTGTTCGGGGTGCAGATTGCCATGTGGCGTGTCAAGAATACGTCCTCTGATATGTCGCGATATCCCTTTCACGAGGGATATTCGCTCCAGGAGTTAGAATTCTGGTATCTTAAGGTAAATTCTCTGGGAATATCGCCGTAGTTGTAATATACCCTAGGAAGCTACCCAATAGGAACTTCCATCAGGACGACATGGCTTGAGCCCATATATATATATATATATATATATATATATATATATATATATATATATATATATATATATATATATATATATATATATATACTGTATATATATATATATATATATATATATATATATATATATATATATATATATATATATATATATATATATATATATATATATGTGTGTGTGTGTGTGTGTGTGTGTGTGTATCTATATATGTATATAAAAGGAGTAAATTATAGGGTAAATATTAAAATTTACTTATTCATTAATATGCTTGCGTTTCTTATGCCACATTGTGTTATTGTGTGTCCAATAAACCTGAAGTTTCTCCTACCTGTTAAGACTAATCCCTAGTTTATTGTTAGCTTGTTCCTTTTTGTATATGGAATGGAGACGTAATGCAAATACATTTCTGATTTTACTGGGGCAAATTAACATGGTAGTCATGAATATTATAGGCAAACTTCCTTAGTAAAACAAACACTAAGACAACAAACTGCTTAGGCACAAGCCATAGCAGATACCCAAATTATGATTGTTAATGGTAAAGTGAGAAAATACACCGTAAAACTTGTCAGTCAACTTATATAACACTTGAGTACATTTACTCTACCTTTCAAGGGGGGAAAGCCCATCAATCCTGCCTTTAGTAAACGTGTTTCATTATTTTTACACAGTTGAAGGAATCCCTCAGGGCAGGTTCATCAAGTTGGATGAAATAAAACAATACATGAAATGTTAATAAGAATTATAAAAAGGACCCAACATATCAATTCTGTCTGTTATTAACAGATATAACAGATTACAGAAAAGGTAGAGTAAGCGACATCGGAGACACTACGAGGGATAGGAGGAGAGTCTAGATGGAGGGAGGAAAGGAGAGGGGAGGGACGAGGGAGTGTACGCATTTGAATTGCTTCACCTACTTATCCGATTCACGTGACTTAGGCTTTATTATGACGTGAATAAATGCCTTAATTAACGAGAAATGCCGGTGCATTAAAGTAGAAGAAATTAGGGGGAGGTCTATAGAGTGCTGTGTCAAAGTACCATTCTGATCAAGTGATTACTATGGGAGATATTTACGAAAAACACTATTTTTTGCCTAAAATGCATCGTAGTAGTTAGTTAACCTTATCTTCTAAGAAGAGAGTATTTTGGAACGGGTCTCCTACTTTTTTCAAAATTCAATAGATTGTTAAAAATACTCATAATTTTCTCTATATAATCACTTTTTTTCATGATGGTAGTAAGACCGTTCCCTTTATCTGGCTTGGAAAATATAATTTCTTTGTTTTCACCAAGATTTTTTTAATAATATTTTTTTGTCATTTTGATCGAATAATGGTACTTTGATTTCTTTCTAGCATTCCTCTAATATATTACTGAAAAGATCTTGCATTTCCTCATAGGCAACTTCATTATCAGAACAGTTATCGTTGTTTAGTTTGTTTACTTTATTTGCAAATATTTCCATGTTTACTTTTATTTTGATATGATCGGGTTTTGGCTTGAGACAATGGTCAAGTCCAAAGGATAACAGATATTTTTCGCTTTTCTTTAGTTGGTAGTTAGAGAGATTGTACACGACTTTATTGCCATCACACGATGGTGGTTTATAGAAATCGCCTTGTTTTTTAACGTTATAGTCACGAAAACTTCTGATCTTAGGATAGAAATGGAATTTTATTGGAAACCCACTTTAACTGGTCTTGGCTTGAACTTTTTAAGTGAATGTAACTTAAGATATAAAATGAACAACATTAATACTCTCATCAATAGAGCACATTAAGTTATAGTACAATTATTTAAATTTCCATAAAAAAATTACATTCTTAATGGAATTCTTTAATAAAAATGGTTACCCAGACAATTTATTTTACCAAAAAGTACACAATTTTCTTATCATAGTCAATAATAGTGATGGCCAGACTTGTGAAGTAAAAGACCAGATTGTATATTTCAGATTTCCTTACATATTAAACAAAATCAATAATATAATAGAAAGAAAAATTAAGCATATAACAAAACCCTAATTTAAAAATCTAAAAATTAGAATGGTATTTTTCAATTAATTTAAGATAGGCAATTTGCTCAAGTCCAAGGAATCGTTATCTAACGAACTATGTTCTATGATTGTTTATAAATTTGTGTGTCCGAAGTGTAGTTCGGAATATTTGGGTGGTTCAACTGAACTGTTGCCTATCAGAACCTTTGAACATAGAGGCATCAGTTCGAGGACCCTTCTACCATTGGGGCAAACCATCTCAGTCCTCTTACTTACTTTGACGGCTGCTTTTTCTGTCCCATTACATTGGTCGTTCAGAGAATTTAACGTTTCATATCGCGTATTGTTTATTTACTGTTAAATCATCACTGTTGTATGACTGATGAAATAAGAAAGTCTTCAGTTTCCGCCTGAAAGCCTTAATGTCTTCAATCATTCGGATGTCTCGTCGGAGCTTATTATTTAGTCTCGGGGCCGCATATTTAAAGGTTCTGGAGCATATAGTAGACATATATAGCAGACATATATCTAGGTTTAAATAGTTTGAATCCATCCGCAACTGTTCTCGTGTCGACACGATTTGTTGGCTGCGCAATATGTAGCAATTCTCTTAAGTATTTTGGACAACCTGTTCTAATAACTTGGTGGGTTATTGTACATATTCTAAATTCAATTCTCGCTTTAATCGGCAGCCAGCGTAAATCAATTAGTATGAGGGCAATTCTTTCCTAGGTGGTACACCTTTAATTAGTCTTGCTCCTCTGTATATTATGTTTTGTAATTTCTTCAGTTGTACTTTTGGTAAATTATAATATTTTGGAGTTGCAGTGGTCAATCCTGGTAATAACACAGTTTATCACAAGTTTCTTTACAGAATTTTCGTCTAGGTACTTTATTATAAACGCAATATTTCTTAGATGATGACCAGCAGTTTTTATTACGTTATTCACTTGGGCTGTCACTAGTGCCTTAGTCGGTATAAAACTGCCACCATAAAGGCTTTTGTTCGGAGAGCCATTTCTCACTGTTCTTCGTGGAGAGGCACCCACGAGGAGGTTGACAGAATTGCTAAAATTCTGGTGAATAATGGCTTCACGAATAAGGACATTAATCGGCAGATCAAGAAAGAAATCGAAAAATGGTACCAGAATGAAGGCCCTGATAATACCAAGATGCCAGCCAAAATAAATCTATACTATAAAGGCCTTATGAATGTAAATTACAGAGAAGAAGAAAAGACTATGAAAAATATAATAAAAAACAACGTTTATGCCACGGCAGAGGATACCGAAATCAACCTTATAATTTACTATTAATCAGCAAAAACACGAGACCTAATAATGAAAAACAACCCTGCCCCTGCCATGCAAGATGACTTGAAGAAGACCAACCTAGTGTACCGATATAAATGCCCTGTCCAATAATGTCCTGGCACCTACATCGGGATGACGACGATGCGTCTTTCTAAGAGATTATCTTAGCACGTGCAACAGGGTGCAATAAAAATGCATTGCTTCCAAAAACATAATTTCAAGATAACAAGGGAGCATATAGTGAAAAGTGTAACCATCATCGGCCGTGCCCCTGACAGTAGACGGTCTCAGGATAATGGAAGCTTTTTTCGTTCGACAACAAAGACCTAACCTCAACACCACGCAAGAAGGGACCTTATTGCTAATATGCATAAGGTCGACTGCTAACAATAGTCCCGGCAATAACAACTATGACATGACTGATACAGCCGAAGGTCAAAACATGGACTATCTCCTGACAGAACCAGGGCCAATAATCCCACCAAACACGCCGGCTAGGCAGAGGCCACTACCTCCCAGGATTAAAGGTCTCCACCCTCGGGTGTCACCTTGACCACTAAGGATGGTATGTCGAAGCAGGAATCCGTATATTAGCCATCAAAACAACACCTGTATTTCAGTTCAATCTTGACAATGAGCAGAAAACCTTCTCACTGCTCAAAACCGGTTGAGCCGAAGGATGTGTTAAACTTAGCTCCACGTAGTTTATAATTTTCTTTTTTGGTACAAAAGTGACATTACTTTGTGCACACTAACATAGTGATAGTGTTTCATACTTTGTACGTATTATTTGCACTTCTATATTATGTTGTGATATATTAAAGATTAATTGTGAATGATATGGTCTTCATCACCTTCCTATTAATATGTCCCTTCCCAGTTACTGGCGGATTGTACAAATGAAGAGAAAAAGATAATAAGGACAATAGAAAAAGTTAATTACAAAATTAACGCCACTGAGGCAGAAATCACTTTCAATAAAAAAAAAATAATAATAATAATAATAATAATAATAATAATAATAATAATGATAATAATAATAATGATATCACGATGACAATGATGTTAATAATAATGATTATAATAATAATAATGATGATGATAATAATAATAATAATAATAATAATAATAATAATAATAATAATAATAATGACGATAATGATAATCATAATAACCCTAATAATCATAATGATAGCCATAATAATCATAATAATATTATCATTTATAATAATTTTCATATATCTATCTACCACCTGACTTCTCTCAATTTTGGGAGGTAATCGACATCAAGAAAAAAAAATTTCTTTTTATTGTTCCTCCCTTCAGGATTAGGGAATTAGCTGAGCTTGGTCGATTTTTCTAGGGTGCCACAGCCCACTATTCTCAGTTATTCACCACAAAGGAAGCTTCATATGCCGACTACCTCAGCTGTAACCAAGGTAGCCCAAGATAGTCGTAATCGCTCACCATTCATTCTTATTTCTAGCACTCTCTTTTGCCTCCCTCATATTTAACTTCCTTCCACCTTGGGGTTTCTTCATCCCATCCATCCACCCAAACCTTGTCTTTTCTCTTCTCCTTTCACCTTCAACTCTTGCATTCATCACTTTCTTCAGCAGACAGACATTTTTCATCTGCTCTCTATGGCCAAACCACATCAATATATTGATATCCACTGTACCTACAAATCCGTTTCCCTCACCCATTCTCACCCTCACTACCACGTTCTTAACCTTATCCAGTCGAGATACACTATCTATAACCCTCAGACATCAAACACATTTTGTACTGCACGTGTTTTACACACGTATACATTGTAACAGCATTTTCTTTTTATTGTATATCTCGCTCTACATATCACTGTTAACAGAATCTGTCTAAGCCTGTCTCTTCATAAATGAATGTTTCTGAATTTTTGTTACCTTCTTCCCCTGACACTGTTGTATATAAAGTCACCATTTGTTGATATAAAGTTATTTTTTTTTTCACCTCGCCTCTCAGTTACAACCTAACAGCTCTCCAGCACATTGATGACCACCGGAATACTTGCTCATTCCTGTCACTGGTGTGCCTTACTGTTTAATGATGCTGCCTATCAAACCGGGCTCTTCTACACACACCACCTCAATGAAACTTCCGCACTTTGCCAGCAGAAAAGCGTTCAACTGGTTTCAAAGAGCCAAGGTCCAGCATCACATCAGGCAAGTGACTAAGTCAAGGACCATATTAGACTATGCCCTATCAACCACTGCTGCTCTCTCTTTTCCCTAGCCAAAAGCCTCACTCCTTCTTTCCACAGAGGCCAGTAAAGTTGCTATTGGTGCAGTATTGAGCATGTGGCCAGTGGTTCATCCCGTCCATTGACCTTCTTCAGTAAAAAACAGTCCTAGGCGGATTGCGGGATCCAGCTACTCTACCTTCGACTGCGAATTGCTAGCGGCGCATTTAGCTGTCCATCACTTTCGCTATTTCAAAGAACGTAGGCCCTTTGTCATTTGCACAGACCACATGCCTGTGGTGCACGCTTTCACTCAACAGTCTGACGCCTGGTCTGCCCATCAACGCCAATATCTCTCCGCCGTGGCTGAATACAATTTCACCTTTTAACACGTCCTTGGGCAAATTAATTCCATTGCCGATTACCTCTCAAGAATAACATTGGCTGCCATTTACCTGGGATTGGATTATAATACCTTGGAAGACACCCAACAAAAAGATCCAGAGTACCAAGCATGTAAGACATACTGCACATCCTTTCATTGCCTTTGATAACTCCAACGGCCCCTGTCTTGTAATGTCGGTACTGATTGACCTTGACCATAGATACCTGAGCCTATGTGCCATAGGTGTTTGATTTCATTCACAGCCTTTCACATCCCTTGCGCCCATCTACTGCACAAATATTGAAGACGATGTTCATTTGGCACGGCATTACTGACGATGCTAGAGATTTGGTCTGTATGTGTACTTCATGTCAAACTTTAAAAATACATCGACACATGGATTCAGGAGTGGGCTCCTTTCCTCAACCTCAGCGTCATTTTGCCCATATTCACATCAATCTACTAGGTCCCTTTACCCACATCACAAGGACATCGTTACCTGTTTATCGTCATCGACTGCTCCACTCGTTGGCCTGAAACCATTCCCCTGGAAACAGCAATGTCTCTTAGGGTAGATAGCAAGATTTGTTATCCCTGACCATATTACTTCTGACAGGCGTACTATTTTCACCTCTAAATTGTGGACATCATTAGCGAATCTCATGGGCATCACCATACATCAGACAAGCATCTGAAAACCTGAGCCATTGGAATCGTTGAACTTTTTCATCACACCTTCAAAGCATCTTTGATGTCCCGATGTTAAAACTCCAACTGGTTTACTTATCTTTCCTGGGTAATCTTGGTACTAAAGACCACTACTAAAGACGCCCTCGACGTCTCGGCAGCTGAATTTTTTTTTCGTTGACAATCTCCTCCGTCAGTCTCCAGTGCCTACGTCATGTTGTGGGAAAATTTACTTCATATCACCAGACTTACAAGCCTGCAGCAAAGCAAAAAATACCAACAGATTAGAACAAGGCACTACCTGTTTTCCAGTGTAACGATACCAGCAATGTACCACTAACGCTTCCTTATGCCAACCCATTCCTCATGATCTGTAAAACAACAAAAGCATTCTTACTTAACATCCGTGGCAAAGTAGACTGGGTCTCCTTGATCAACTTAGACCTGTGTATCTCCAGCAAGATTACTCTCCTAAAGTACTCCTCTGAAGGGCAGGGGCCCCAATTTTACATGTATGACTTTTTTAGGGGGAGAGCCATGTACCACAAGTGTTTCAAACCGACTCGTACATTGTAATGGTATTTTCTTCTCCTATTATTTATCACGCTCGACACCTCACTATTTACAAAACCTGTTTACGCTTGTCTTTTCATGAATTGATGTGCCTGAAATTTGGGACCCTCTTCCACTGAAACTATTGTATATAAACTTAATGTCTGTTGAAATAAAGTTAGTTGTATTCACCTCGTCTATCGATTATAACCTAAAGGTTCTTCCACACAATTCCATTTCTGTCTCTCCCTCACTTTCATTCCCCACAATTCCGATCCATGCATCACATTTAGTACAATTACTTTCTCACACAAAACTCCTTTTGCATTCATCCTTCATACTTTGTTCTTCACCACTCCCCCCCCCCCCCCCACCCCCCCTGCCGCCAACACCTTACATCCTGACGCACAATTTCTTCCACTCAACCATTTGGAGCAACATGTACCTAACTCGATCTACTTCCACAAATAACTTTCCATTCAACATGACATTCAATTTAACACAACATCTTATAACCTAACTCTGACCAACATTAACTTGAAACTTCCCTCTCTCACGCACTCTTCCAAACTCTGTCACTTATCGACAAAAAAAAAAAAAAGAAAAAAAGAATAATAATAGTAATATTATTATTATTATTATTATCATTATTATCATTATCATTATTATTATTATTATTATTATTATTATTATTAAGAATAATAATATTTTCAATAGTTTTAATAATACTATTAGATAAAGTAATTTCAATAGTAATAATAATAATTTGGATAGTAACAATAATTTTAATAATTTTGATAATAATTATAATTTCAATAACTTTAATAATAATAATAATAATGCTAATAACTTCACTAATATTAATAATGTTAATAATTTTGATAATTATCTTAGTTTTAGTAATTTTGATAGGTCTAACAATAATAATAATAACAATAATAATAATAATAATAATAATAATAATAATAATAATCTTGATAATATTCATAATTTTATCAAATTAATTTTAGTGATTTTTAAAGGGGAAATGATTTTAACAATTTTTATAATTTAAATATTTTAATAATAATTATAGGCAGGATTTTAGTAATAATGATAATTTGAATAATGCTATCATATTTATTAATTTTGATAATTTTGATTATCGTAAAATTGATAATTTTAGCTATTTTATCAATATCAATGATATCAATAATTTTTTATGATTTCAATAATAATAATACTCGTAATTCTGATATATTCAATAATTTTGATATTAGTTATATTATCTATGATTATTTTATTTTTGATATTTTCAGTAATAAAAAATTTCATGATTTAAGATAATTTCAATAATTATTATGCAATTGATAACTTTAATAATAATAATAATAATAATAATAATAATGATAATAATAATAATAAATTCAACCATTTTACCAATAGTAATAATTTTAGTAATTTGAACAATAAACGGATTTTGAGCGAAACGAAAAATCTATTTTTGGGTGAGATCGCCATGTCGTCCTGATAGCAGTTCCTAAAGTAGCTTCCTAAAGGATATATGTTACTACAGTGATATTCCCAGAGAATTAAACCTTCAGGTCCCAGAATTCTAACTCCTGGAGCGCATATCCCTAAAATTTCTCTCAAGGATATCGCATAATATCAGAGGACGTATTCTTGACACACCACATAGCAATCTGCACCCCTAATAGCGTTTACGCTTCGAGGGGGACGTGGAAGAATAGAAGGGGGGCCGTATCAAGATTACCCCCGCTCTCGTACTACTATTGACCACCACCACAGCGCCATTCCCTAGATGGCAGACATTTCTTGTAGCATTGAGCGTGGTGCTACAGATACAGTGCCTCAGGGAGGGAAACCGTGAAGATCTTTTCTTTTTAGAAAAGAAGGGTGGGTCCATCAGGACGACATGGTGATCTCACCCAAAAATAGATTTTTCGCTTCGCTCAAAATCCGTTTTTTGGGCTCAAGCCATGTCGTCCTGATGGGAGCATACCAGAGCATCAGTGTATCTGTGGATTTTTAACCTTTCTATGATCATTTGGATCAATCGAGACAAATGACATTACCGTTATCCGTCATTATCACTAATCATATGCAATGTTAGTGCTTACTGCCCCCTACAGGGAAGAGTCCTTTTAGACAGTAGAAAAAGGGGTCTCAAGGTTATCATATATTGTATGAACAAACAAAAGTATACACTGGATGTACAAACTGCCTCGTAGTTTATGAATATTACCAAATACTTATCAGTGTTTCTTATATCCATTGTTTGTGAGCATACAAATATATGAAGAGTACATACTCTGGACTTTTAATCATGCAATTGTCTGGTGAATTAGGGTGCAATTACATTCTAATAGACATTTATTTTCAATAAATGACGGATGTAGCATGATAACGGAATTATACATGTAACATGTACAGAGATTATCTTTCTTTCTTGGGAAAGAAAGAAATGATGAGTGCCACTCTCAGATTGTAAAAAATTTATAATAAAATTTCTCTTCATAATTCCCGCACTAGTTACTTCTATCGGCACTGTGTACTACGTACACACGGTACTAGTACTTTCTGTATAGTTTCACACCTGGGATTTTTTAACAGAGCTAGTGTCACCATGGTAACACTTATTCAAAGGATGTCACACTAAGAGGGATGACCCCTTCTCCCTTTAATTGACAGTCCCAGTCAATTAGCTGTTCATCGTAGAATTAGGCGGCAGGTTAAATACTCTACCCGACGTCACCACATACTGCTTCAGTTCATGGACTTGCTAGCATAGTGTTTGTAGAACACTTTGGAGGATTCTCATCCAGTATATGAGCGAGGACATTCGAAGTCCCAAGCAATTAACTGTTTATGACAGTAATTAGGGGGCAGGTTTTAATACACTACCTGCCGCCACTACATAGTGCTTCAGTTTGTGGACCTGTTTCGCATAGTGTTTGTAAAACACTCTGGATGATTTCCATCCAGTGTATGAACGAAGACGCTCAAAGTCCATATACTGAAAGAAGTTCAGTGATAAAGCAATCTCTCTCAGATCATGACCTGCGGGAGTACTGTCAAGATCCGCTCTACGAATAAAGTAGGTGAGCTTCGCCTTCAGTTGTTTTAGGGATAAGTTTGATCCAGAGGTTTCTCATTTAAAGAGCTGTCCTCCCCTGAAGTCTGAAGTTCTATGAAGATAGACCTTTAGGCACTCTACCGGACATAGAGAGACATCTTCCTTCAGAGGGCCGATTCTCCAGGGCCCCCACCTTTTAGTGGGTAGCTCATTCTTAGCGAGAAAGGATGGAGCAGGGAAGAGATTCACTTCTCCTCTTTCTGCGAACTGAATGTGCCCTCATCTCTAGATAGGGCCACTATTTCACTAACTCTAGCCCCTGAGGCTATAGCGAACAGAAAAATAACCTTTTGGGTCAGATCCTTAAGCGAACAATCTTCATTGTTCATGGATGAGGCCTAATGTAGGACCTTGTCCAAAGACCAAGAGATGGACTTTGGTGGTGCTGCAGGTCTAAGCCTTGCACATGCCTTCGGGATCTTATTAAAGATCTCATTCGCCAAGTCCACTTAAAAGGCATATAGAAGAGGTCTAGTCAAGGCTGACTTGCACGTAGTTATCGTGTTGGCCGCCAAACCTTGGTTATGTAGATAGATAAAGGACATAAAGAAGTTCATTGAAATCTCTTTCGGTCCTTTTGCTTTTACGAAAGCTACCCACTTTTTCCATGATGACTCATATTGTCTACTAGTTGACTTAGACTTGTATTCTTCTAAGAATTCTATATTGGGTTTTGAGATTCCAAACCTTTTCTTAACCGCTAGGGCAAGAAAATCATGCAATGAAGGGTTCGGGTTCTCTGTGATAAATCGAAGGCAATTAATCTCTGAACCTTCCAAAGGAAGGACAGGTTGCTCTTGGGCTACTTGGGAGCCAACAGGGCTACTCCCACCTGGAAGGATCTCAGCATGTTGAGGACTCTCAGCAGGTGATTGGATGGGATGAACTGGAAATCCTAAGTCTATCCCTTCCTTTTCAGAGACATGATGTCTATAATTTTTATTAGAGGATCCTCGTAGGGGGCTACGTATTGAGGTAGTTCCTTGACGACGCTTGTAATGAAGAGGTTGGACTGCATTTCGGGGACTTATTCCCATCTGGGAGAGAATAGGTCTGCGTCCGTGGACCATTCCAACTCTATCGGCTTGAGCCCGAGTAGAACATCCACTGTCACATTGCGGCTCGGTTGTATATGAAATGCTGACAGGTGCCATCCCTTTAGATAAGGGATGGTTAACTACACCTAGACTGTATGGGACGTTCTCTAGCATCGTCGATTGCAGCGTCTCGTTATCGCTTCGGAGTCCCAGATCAGCCGTAGACAATCTGATCTGCCTGGAGAGAGTTTCCCCACTCATGACTGGACCAACATGGTCTTGGGACTTTCGTGCTTTGACCTTTGTTAGGGAAGCAATTACGGAAGGACCGATATCGGTCTTTTGAGACCTTTTCGAACGTTTGATGCTTGTTTCCTCCAGACTCTCAACGCATCTTGCAGCAGTGCTCTTAGCACTGGGCCTGTCTCTATTGCGAACTGAAGAGAGATCAGAGCTCCTCCCTGTTCGCATTTTGTGAATCTGACTGATTATCAGAGTCTCTTGACAGACCTTGCTATCTCCTTTTACATTCCCAAAGGAAAGGAGAGTTGGTCTGACCACAGGCTTCAATGGCTTTTTTGCCATTGCAACCTTTGAGCTGGAGAGAATCGAGACTTCTTGAAGATTATCTTGCATCCGCGATGTTCCGGGGACCAGATCATTTCCTTGGATTTTCATAGACCAGCCACCTTGGGTGCTGCCCACCCCAGCCTCTTGTCCAGGAACATTGTTGCCTGAACCTTTCCTAGGCTTATTTATTGCGTGACTGTGTCTGCCAATTTTATGAAGATATCTAGAACTGTGTCTAGTTTGACGAGTATCTTTCCTAGGAAGTACGTTACTTTGTATAACTTGAATCCTAGATAGGAGGGGAGAGGGTGATTGACTGGAAGTTGCCAATAGACTACTTCCAGGTCTGGCAAGACTACAGGCACCTTTTTTTGCAACAGGGTCCTTATGTTCAGGAGGATAAACATTCTGGACTCGTTGTTTTGTCTAGACTTGTTGAGTGGTGACAAGTCCGGAATGACTCTGAATTTTCTCGTAGACACACAACGGCCTTCCCTGGAATTCGGTGGACTATAGTTTCCCTATCACCTGTATGCTGTAGAGCTCTCAGGTAATCTCCTCCAGGAGGGTTTTGGATTATAGAAGGAGTTGAGGAAATGGTGGTAGAGACATCTCCACCTCTCATCTTAGTCCCATCTTTATTAGGCCATGGACCCAAGGATCGAAGGTCCAGCGATCCTAAAGGAACTTCCATTCTACTAGAAGCATTTCTATGCTTCAACTGATCAGTAGGAGTATACTTTTGACCACCTGCCTGTGGCAGCGCAGTCACTTCAACTGTGGGATGTTGTTGGACAGCTTGAAATGGATTTTCAGACTTTTCCATCTTCCTCTTAGGTTGGGGACCCACAACCTTGGAAGATTTTCTTTTTGAAAGGATGCCCCACTTTTGGAGAAGTCCTACTTTCTCCATGGTGGCGTTCTTAATCACTTTCCTGACTACCTCGTCTGGAAAGAGGTCTTTATTCCAGATGTTGGAAGATATTAGCTTCCTTGTTTCGTGTTTCGCTGTTGTGTTAGCGAACACAAACTCCCTACATGTTCTTTTAGCCTTTATAAAGGCATAAAGGTCTTTTACCAATGTAGCCATAAGTATTTTAGCTAAGACCTTGAGCATGTCTGGGGTATCTTGATGAGCTGAACAGAACTCTATGTAGTTTTGTAGAGATAGGGAGGCTGCAAGTCTCTCCTTTGTTTCTTGTTCATCCTGTAAGAGAAGCTCAGATAATTTAGGGAGATTTTTCTTAAATTGTCGACTGGGGACATCCGCCTCAAGTCTTCCTACTGAAAAGGTTAAATTGGGCTTCCATCCAGTTCTTCTGTCTGGGAAAGGCTAGTGACAGAGGCTTGCACTCCTTGAGTGTAGGACACGGTTTACCTGCCTCTACTGCCTCGGTGACATATTTAAATGCCTTCTCCGTAAAGGGGAATGAAATTGAAGCAGGAGCAAGAAAGGAAGAGTGCCTGTTACCTGGTGTGAATACCTTCGACACCAAGTAACCCGCCTTTTCTATGCTACTTGATAGGATAGCCTGTGCTATATCATGGTCGAAAATCATAACCTCCTTTGGTTCCGTTCCTTTTCCTGACTTTGGTACATCCTTCAGTCTAATGAAACAGTTCGGCAAAGCTTCAAAGCTTGGCCAAAACTGGATTTTGTCCAGAGGAGCACCACCCATCTTCTCCGAGATGTAGAGTTTGCCGTTTGAAATCTGCATCGGCTCCGCAAACCTCCAGGGATTGGTTTTGGAGCAAGTCGGAAGGTATTGATCTGTGGGTCGTTTGTACGACCCATGAGGAGCGACAAGTGGATCTTTACAAGGCTTTACATTGCATTTCGCTTCCTGCTTTGCGCTCTGTTTGCATAAGTTTTTTACTAGATTCCTCACTTGGGCCCATAACTGGTTCATTTTATCTTATAGAGGGATAGAGGGCGGAGATATCGATGTCGCTGGCTCTAGAGCCGGTATGGACGAAGACAATTCCAACCCTACATTCTCCTCTTCTTCCTGTGGGCGCTTTCTTTCTGCCCTCCTTCCCAAAGGTTATCTGGCCGTCGGGAGATGTACCTCGTGCCTGGGGTACCACTATTTCCTTACTTGCTGTTGGAAATAGTAACCTACGCATGTTGTCATTAGGCAGGTAAGGTCCCGGAGATATTTTCTGAAAGCCTCTCACCCAGTTGCGTAGCTTGAAACGAGCTGCATCCCTAGTCTCTACTGACTTGGGATTCTTGAAATCTTCGGACAATAAGGCCCGAAATACTTTGCAGGCCTGCGGGTTCCAATACTGCAGGGGTTCGGAAATAACATTGCAGGGGGCATGAAACCTGCATGCCTTATGTGCATAAAAACACTTACTCTTAGTTTTGTAGAAGACTGCAACACATGACATTTGGTGTTCCTCCTGTAAAGAAAGGAAAACAGAATGAGTATACGATTGATTGTCTCACTGATAACCAATATATCAAAAGTCATATCTTATCAGAATAGCTTAGGATAGCAAGCTATAAAGGGATAGTAGGAGACACATACTTGTGTATCTCCTGCGAGCAAATGCTGATACCTCCCCTTAGCATTAAATGTGAGGAATTCCCTTATCAAAGGGACTCCAAATAAGAAAGGGGTGGGGGTGTTTCTAACCCCTAGGGTTAGAGAAGTGTATACTAGACTGTCCCTTTCATTCTAAATACTGTGGGGTAAGATGACTAATTTCTCAATCAGCTTAATAAACAAACACTATTCCTTCAATGTAAGAGCGGCACCAGCATAAGCTCGCATGAGGGTACCCAAATTATGTAAGAAATAACTACTATATAATCGTACTGTAGTTTTCTATTTGCAGTATGCACTATATTGAAAATTACTGATTACTGTATAATTATATATAGTGTGATCCAGCTAATGTGCTGCCTTTATGGCAAGCATCTGACTGCAAGGTCCAGCTGGCATTATGCCAACTGGACTGGGGAAAATTAACGACATATATTTGTGTATCCCACCCAACCTTTTTGCTGTGACCTCCCCTACAAGATTAAACCATAGAGTTTCCTGATCCTGGAGACTCGAGGATAAGGGCTCTGCCCTTTAAGGGTTAGGAGTATAACCTCCAGTCCTTAAAAAAAATTTAATATTGCAGGATAATCTGAAGACTGATTTGTAATCAGAAAATTGAAGAAATTAAATTCTTTCTATATGAGATTGGGTTCCACAGATATTTGGGTAGGATACTGAAAATATATTGGAAAACACTACTAGTATGATATATACAGTAGCTTTCTATTTGCAGTATATCCTATACTGCAAATATACTAACTATCTGTATAAACATATACTGTAGTTCTACTGGCATGTTGTCGGCATAGCTAGTTATTGCCGGCACATCCGGCCTGCTAGCTAAAAGAGAGAGAGATAGCATGGAGAAGAGGCTACCTAATACTCTGTATATATACAGTAAATATGGATGTAAAAGGCTAATTTTACTACCTTTCTCCAGAAAGAAGGTTAAAGTGGAAGGGGAGAATGTAACATTCAAGCTTCAATCCAGCTACAGTACTGTTGCCGGCAAGGTCCTGTCTATACCCTACTGGCCAGCACTGCCGGCCGGCAGTATCAGTACAGTCGGCGTGCTGCCGGTTGAGTCAGTACCAATCTGTGCCGGCCTGGTAGGGAGTACCCCGGCAGCAGCCACTGTTTCTAGCAGTCCTAGGGAGAACTGAAGAACCTTTGGTAACAGAAGGGAATTCCCACTCACAGCCAACATGGCCACCAGCTGCCGGCCGGCAGCTGCCGTGGCTGCCTGTCAGCAGCAACCATGACTGCCAGCTGGCAGTTGTCGTGACTGCCGGCCGACAGTTGTCGTGACTGCCGGCCGGCAGCTGTCATGGCTGCCAGCCAGCAGATGTCATTACTGCCGGCCGGCAGCTGTCAAGACTGCCGGACGGCAGTTGTCATGACTGCCTGTCACTGAAAATAGCTACTGGCAGTCGGACAACGACTGAAGATAGGGAGTCTGGTCGATCCCGGCAACCCACCGGCAACAGTAAGGTTGCAAAGATTCGCCAACATAAAGGGATAGAAGGGGAGGGAAAAGAGGGTCCTGTAAAAGGTACAGCAGGAGCCGGCCGTAAGCCTGTCCTGCCTCACCTAACAAAACTCCGTTCCTGTATTAAAACTATCCCTTGTGTCTAAAGAATTCTATTCCTTAGCCTAGGGTTAGATTAATACGATAAAGAGGTTGGTAGCACCCTCGCCACCACCTCTAAAGGGTAAGGACACGGGTTCTAGTGCCAGTGTCCCCTATGCAATAGAAGAATTCTATTCTTCAGCTTAGGGTCAACTAACACATGACTAGTCTGCTAGGCCACAAGGAGAAGGTATCATATCGTACAGACCCTTCAGGAGTGGCCTTGGGAGGTCTAGCCTCCTATGTCGGCAGCCTAACCTAGCAAAAGAATTCTATTCATCTTGCTAGTCAGCTACCGACCACTGACTAAATACTCTGAGATTCTGGCCTAAACCCGAAAACCTGCATCTGCGGTTACAGGGGAAGGATAGTCATGCCTGAATTAAAAATTCGAGACTGACCCACTAAGGTTGTAGCCTAAGGCTAAACTCAGAGGGAAGAGGGATTACCCTTAAATATCCTTCTTGGAGACGTGCAATGTTTCATCCCATTCTAAGAGATAACTATCTCTGCATGAATTGAAATCATGATACATGCAGGTAATCGGGGAAATGTCTGAACGTACGATAAAACGCCTAGGATAGGTTACCTAGGCGAGACGAGATCTCGGTTACCTCACTCACCGAAACTCTAACTATACGATCGACATGGAAAGGAAAATTATGCACATTATAAATATCTTTACAAGTATAATTTGCCGAAATAGCTTACATAATTAATTAATTAATTAATGCTATTTAAAAACCGGGAAGTCGTTCTACTAACTAAATAACTCATGCCTAACGAACGACAGCGCTCATAGCGCCTCCGTTATAGGCTAGCTCTAAACACAATAAATTACTCTAATTTCACTGTGAAATGGGAGCTAAAAAATATTCATTGTAAGGATTCAATACTCAACTTTCCGAAGGCGAAAGAAGCTGGAGAATGCATGATAAAAATCCTTACAAATCAATCGAAAATTTAGATCAACAGGGAACACCACTAAGCAAAATCTCTACAAAATTAGGAATGTCCGCCATCTTGAGAATGGCGCTGTGGTGGTGGTCAATAGTAGTACGAGAACAGGGGTAACCTTGATACGGCCCCCCTTCTATTCTGCCACGTCCCGCTCGAAGCGTAAACGCTATTAGGGGTGCAGATTGCTATGTGGCGTATCAAGAATACGTCCTCTGATATTATGCAATATCCTTGAGAAAAATATTAAGGATATTCTCTCCAGGAGTTAGAATTCTGGGACCTGAAGGTTTAATTCTCTGTGAATATCACTGTAGTAACATAAATCCCTTAGGAAGCTACTTTAGGAACTTCCATCAGGACGACATGGCTTGAGCCCCAAAATATTTCTTAAATACATGTTAAATAATATAATTTTAATGATTTTAGTAACTTTGTTATACTTGATAATTATTGTACTTTCATTAATTTTGATAGCATTATTATTAATAATAATTTTAATATTACTAACAGTTTTGATTATTCTATTGATAATAATAATGCTAATGGTTTCAATAATAATAATAATAATAATAATAATAATAATAATAATAATAATAAGAATGATATTAATAATAATTTCTATCATTTCACTAACAATAATTATTTTAATAATAATAGTCATTTCAATCCTTTTAGTAATAATGAAAATTTTAATAATAAAGATAACTACTTTTAATAGTAAAACCATTAAGACTAAAATATTCCCTTTGGGACATATGGCTCCCATGGGAAGTTTGCTTAACATATCATTGGGGGAAGCATAATACGAAATAATGTCTCATATCATTGATAAAATGATACAATTACTGCGTCAAAGATGAATACTTGAACCTTGCCTTACTGGATAGCAAACTTATCTCAAACATTTTACAATAATCCTAAAATAGTTCAATTTATATTTGTTTATTTTATAAAGTAACGATAAAACGCTATCGTATCCTATTGCCTTTGTTTGTAAATACCTATTTTCTCATAAAATTAAAACACTAACTACAATATTCAGAAATCCTGATTTGAATGATACTTCGGAATTTAGTTTATAGCGGATGATTCTAATACTTTTTCTCTTTATATCCATGCACTACGTTGTCACCTCTTAGATATTATTCCTGATAAAACCTCCCAACATTTTATACTACAAACATAGTTCTTACTTCACCTATAAGTAATGAGAGACATGGCTTTACGGGATTTTGATTTTAAAATTGTTGAGGAAGAAGGGTGTTACACTATAGTTATATGGTTATCTACCTAACTGCCCTCATTCTTCTTGCACCCATCATATAAACTAAAAGTGAATGTAGTTGGTGCACATATTTCAACATAAAAAAATGATTTTATCTCTCTCTCTCTCTCTCTCTCTCTCTCTCTCTCTCTCTCTCTCTCTCTCTCTCTCTCTCTCTCTCTCTCTCTCTCTGGAATGTTTCATCAGCACGTACTTTCTCTCATTATTAATATCAGCATTGGCTAATATAGCTGGTGTATCACTAAATGACAACATAATTAAAGTACTCTCTCTCTCTCTCTCTCTCTCTCTCTCTCTCTCTCTCTCTCTCTCTCTCTCTCTCTCTCTCTCTGCTATTAGCGATGACGTGTGATAATGGAATTGAATTTTTTTTGTTCATGAGGCTTTAGTTGACAACGTTTTCCTCCCAATTTATTTCCTGTGATAAAATTTCAGAGGAATAAATAAAATGGCTACCCCTTATCTTTTTTTTTTTTTTCATTATTAGCAAAGAAGTCTTGATTAATAAAAAAAACTGCCATGCCTTAAGGTATTTCTTTCTGTGTGCTAACTAAATACCCAATGAAAGTGTTACCTACGTCTAGAATATTATATACTGTATATATAATTTTCTTGACGATTTCATTTTATTATTTAATTTGGTGCAATATCGTACGATTAGTGATTTATTTGCACTGACAGGAAACTGATTATAAATGGTTTACTTCCAAGAGAAAATCATTCATATGGTACACAAATAATTAAATTGTCATGATTAATACATTGTATGAAAAGGCTCAGGCAAAATGTATTATATAATTACAATTTGATTGATTGCTCAAAAGAAAAAAAAAACAATATTTTTTTTCTTCAGAACCAATTATTTGAACAATAAATGATCAACCTTAATTTGTGTAAATCGTCAGTAGGTAATGTCTATATGTTGATGATTTTGTAGAATCATTCGACTATAAGGAGTTGTATCGCAAGTTAAAAGGAGTAAGTTAAAAATAATAAAAATATTAAATTCATCTCATCTTTTCAAAAGATTTTTGTCTTCATAAGTGTAACAAAATTATGAGTCAATTCCAGCTCACTCCTGATGCTATAATTGTCTTCGAGAACTTTCATTCGTCTTTGATTCTGAGTGATTCAGCTTTGAAGTTTTATCCACTCCGATATCCTTTAGAAAGTTATTCTATCTAAACGAGGTCTTAAAAATATGTTTTCTTATATATGCAAATTATCTTATATAGAATTGATTTTACT
The DNA here is from genome assembly GCF_036898095.1 of Palaemon carinicauda. Lineage (NCBI taxonomy): Eukaryota > Metazoa > Arthropoda > Malacostraca > Decapoda > Palaemonidae > Palaemon > Palaemon carinicauda. Next base: position 78,179,436 of record NC_090731.1, on the reverse strand, counting down.
GGTTATGCAATCAGTTTTATTTACTTCTGTCAAAATAGTCTTTTTTCACGAAACTGGTCTTCAATTCTTCTTACAAAATATGATCATACCATTTTTGCTCTGGTTACTTGCCCGAGATCTACTTTTTCTTTCTTAGATTTTCTTCGCTTTACTTTCCCAAATTCCCTGCACGTCTCATTTCCTAATAAGTCTTTATTTTCTCTATTGGCTATCTACACTCAGTTGACCATTCAACTCTTCTTGCCTATTATCGATTTTATATCCCTGGACTTTTCATTCCTATAGTTTTTTTTTTTCTAACTTTCGTATTATGCATTCATCGATAAGGTAATTTAATTTTTTTTTATTTTTTATCCATATCATCCACTTTGCATAATCTATATATCCTTTATATTGTTACATTCTAATGATTTTTCCTTTATCTATCCAAAATGCCAATCCCTCTTTTTAAACGCAAAATATGTTTACATCATTATCTTTTCAATATTTTATCTTCCTCTAGATGTTATTTTTTTTTTCGTGAGATCAGTTTGGAATACTTTTCATAAAATAAAATATGATTTCAACAAGTTAGTGTCTGGAATTTTTGTTTCATATTCCATCTGATGCCAACCACTGCCTAATCTGATATAAATGTGTCTTCACTTAACAAGTAATAATACCGAGTCATCAGTTTCCATTCTCCTTTGTATATATTTAAATGTTTAAGGGCTTCAAGATCTCTCATGAGCAGTAAACAAAAGGGATAGGACAGTATATACATATGATCTGTACTATAACCATGTATCCAACCTAGCTAGGATAAGGGAGGACCAGGTAATAGCTGCTCACGATTCAGCAGGTAGACACATAGGCTCACCCAACCCCAATTCTAAGGTGTCAAGGATGGGGAAATTCCTAGATTATTATTTTCTTAATAGTATAAAATTAATTCTTTTACTGATTATGCACGGTGATCTGCCCTTAGATAATGTTTACTTTCATTTACTTAGCTTTCTACAACATCCGACCGGAATACAATTTAGTCTACGAGCCACATAGAGAGTGACTGTGGCACGGAACTGTATACAACTGTTTTTTCCATAAAATGATTGTATGATGTCTTAGGAGGATTTCTGGCTTGGTTACGCATTTATAGTTTAAGAAAATTTTCTCCAAAATGGCTGCCATTTTCTACACCAGAAAAACGCAATTCTGTGCAATTTAATGTAAAATCGTGCTAATATAAATATATTGTATATAAATAAATTGCTGAATTGGCAAACAAAATGACAATTCTATAAAAAACAAAAGTTTTACTTACCTCATTGTATCTTGGGTTCACTAAAGTGGAGTCTGCTGAATATAAGTGTCATAATATTTGACAAGTCCAAAGATAGATCGAATAAGGAAATACCTAGGCAAAAAAGTTATATGTAATCTGCAATATCATGTCCATCGGACTGCATGTGCATATTGATTATACATTGAAATATTGTAATATTGTAAAGGTTTAGTGTGCCTTATTAGGTTATATATAACTGGAATTACGATATAGTAGGTACAAAATCTATGCAAAATTATATATATGAACTATGAAATAATGAGAACTAGATAATCAATCTGTGCGAGCGGGCCATTAGGTTATAACTTAGAGGCAGGGTGAATGCGAATGACTTTATTTCAATAGATAGCGAAATTATATACATGAGGTTCGGAGCAAGAATGTCACAAATTTTAAACAGCCTTTGCGTGTAAAGGCAAGCTTAAACAGGCTCTACTGAAGTGAGGGGGAATGCGAGATAAATGAAAAAAGAAAGAAAAAGAAAAAACCGTTGCAGTGTACTAGCATGTGTAAAACACCTTTGGTACATGGTGTCCCCTCTAAAAAAGATACAGTATGTGTGGGAAATAGGGTTTCCCAGCTCTTGAGAAGCATAATTTGGAGGGTCATCTTGCAGGAGATACGCGGATTTTACGTGATCAATGGAGACACAGTTGATTAAAAACACTTCTGAAGGTGACGGATTATGAGAAAAGGGTCCGTGTAGAGGAGCGTTAGCGGTGGTGTGACGATCTGAGAGAAGGTTGTGACTCAAAGACAGGATGAAGGCAACTGAGTAACTTTATTACAGAACACTCGCCAATATATACAAAAACTCAGAGCAACAGGAAATTTCCTGTTCAACCGACACCCGCACAGGTTAACAGTTAACGGTGAGAAAAACATACATGTTATTTAAGGTTTTTTTTAGTGCGAGGGGTGAGCGAAGATACAAGCATAATATATACACAAAATTAAATATCGTTACTATGTACGATCTTGTGAAACATGGTTGGTACATGGCTCCCCCCCTAAAAATGACATACTGTACATATTAAATAGGGCGCCCTGCTCTAGAGAGGCGAACTGTAGGTGGGTCATCTGGCAGGAGATAAGCAGGTTTTAGACGATCAATGGAGACCCAGTCTTCTTTGCCACGAATGTTTAGTAAGAATGCTTTCCGACTGCGTTGGATCACAAGGAAAGGGCCCGTTTAAGGGGGCGTTAGCGGTGGCTTGCTAGTGTTGTTGCGCAGGAAGACATACGTTGCAGAGTGCAAGTCTGTCAGTATGTGATGCTTCGCTGGTGGCTTGTAAGTCTGGCGGCATGGAGTAAATTTTCCCACGACGTGACGTATGCGCTGGAGATCATCGGAGGAGGTTCTAGAAGGAAAAATTCGGCAGGGACGACCAACGGTCGCCATACACTATTTCAGCTGCTGAGACGTCCAGGGCATCTTTAGGAGTGGTCCTTAGTCCTAGGAGGATCTAGGGAAGCTGGGTAAACCAGTTGGAATCCTTGCAGCAGAACATCAAAGCTGCTTTGAGGGTGCGATGAAAACGTTCAATCATTCTATTGCCAGCGGGGTTGTACGCAGTTGTCTGATGTAGGATGATGCCCAGGAGATTTGCTAATGATGTCCACAATTGAGAGGTGAAAGTGGTATCCCTGTCAGAAGTGATATGCTCAGGGATACCAAATCTTGCAATCCATCCTGAGAGTAAGGAAGATGTACATGAGGCGGACATTGCATTTCTATGGGAACGGCTTCAGGCCAACGAGTGAAGCGGTCGATGACGGTAAACAGGTAACGATGTCCTTGTGATGTGGGTAGGGGGCACACAACATTGACGGGACTGTGTCCGAAACGACGCTGAGGTTGAGGAAAGGTGCCCACTTCGGAATCCGTGTGTCAATGTTCTTTGGAATTTTGGCAAGAAGTACAGGCGCGGACCCAATCCTTAGCATCCTTAGAAATGCCGTGACAAATGAACTTGGTCTTCAGCAGCTGTGCAGTAGAACGGCACGAGGGATGTGAAAGGCTGTGAATGAAATCAAACAATTGCCGGCGCATGGGAGCAGGAATCCAAGGTCACGGTCTACCAGTACTGACGTCACAGAGGAGGGTGGTGTTGGAGTCTTCGAGGGGGAAGTCTTCCCAACGGAGGGACGTGCAGGATGTCTTACAGGCTTGATACTCTGGATCCTGTCGTTGGGCTTCAACCAAGGCGTTTTAATCCAATCCCAGTTGAACGGCAGCCAACGTGCTTCTTGACAGGGCATTGGCAATGGGATTAATTTTCCCAGGGACGTATTGAAGAGTGAGATGTCGACATTGATAGGCGGACCAGGCGTCAGACTGTCGAGTGAAGGCATGCATCAAAGGCATGTGGCCTGTGCAAATGACGAAGGACGTACCTTTTAGGAAAGGGCGAAAGTGATGGACAGCCAAGTGCACCGCCAGCAATTCGTGATCGAAGGCAGAATAATCCGATTCTGCCTTGGACAGTTTTCTGCTGAAGAAGGCCAATGCGCGGGGCAAGCCGTTGACCACCTGCTCGAGTATTGCACCAATAGCGACGTCCCTGGCATCGGTGGAGAGAAGGAGAGGGGCATGTGGGATAGGAAAGTGAGAGCCGCAGTGGTTGATAGGGCCTTCTTTGCATTGCAGAAGGCCGGTTCTTGAAGGGGACCCCACTTCAGGTCCCTTGGCTTGCCCTTGAGAGAGGCGTTGAGGGGAGCAAGAGTAGCGGCAATGACTGGCAGAAAACTGTGATAATAGTTGATCATGCCCAAGAATTCCTGCAGAGCTTTGACGGTCGAGGGCGCAGGGAAGTCCTGAACGGCTGCTACCTTTTCGGGGAGGGGATGGACTCCTTCAGGAGTGATGCAGTGCTCTAAAAACGACACTTCGTTGGCTCCAAAGGCACACTTGTCGTACCTGACTACAAGGCCGTTTTGTTGCTGGTGGTCGAGCACGATGCGCAGGTGACAGAGGTGTTCCTCTTTTGAGGACGAGAACACAGGAATATCGTCCACATAACATACACAGAAGGGGAGGTCCCCTAAGATGCAATCCATTAGACGTTGAAACGTGGACCCAGCATTACGAAGGCCAAAACAGGAGTAATTGAAGGTGTATGTACCAAACGGAGTGGTGATTGCAGTCTTGGGGATGTCTTCTGGGTTCAGAGGCACCTGATAATACACCTTCAGGAGGTCGAGCGTAGAGAAAACCTTCACTTTGTGCAGGTAGGAGGACACATCGGCGATGTTTGGGAGGGGGTAGCGATCTGGTTCTGTTTGCATGTTCAGGCGCCTGTAATCCCCGCACGCACGGAGGGAGCCGTCTTTCTTCAGTACGATGTTGAAGGGTGACGACCATGGTCTGGAGGCCTTTCGGCAAAGGCCCATTTCCTCCATTTCGGCGAACGTCTGTTTGTCGGCTGCCAATCGTTCCGGTGCCAGACGTCAGAATTTTTCGAATGCTGGGGGTCCCGTCGTCTTAATATGGTGATAAATACCGTGCTCGGCAGGAGCCGTGGGCGTTTGGCAAAGTTCTGGATGGAAAACTTCCGGGTACGACGTGAGGAGGTGGGTGAAGGCATCCGTGAGTGCGCTGATGTGGAGAGCGAGGTTGGATGGGGCCGGTTGAAGAGGTGTCGACAAATATGAGTCTACGTTGACCAATCGTCGGTGGGCGACATCGACCAGAAGGTGGAAATGAGAGAGGAAATCCGCACCGAGGATTGGCAATGTGACGTCAGCAATGAGAAACTTCCGATTAAATTCACCGTTTCCAAACGATAATGTGAGGTTCTCGTAACCGTAGGTGGGTATCGCAGATCTGTTGGCAGCTACCAAGTGGACGTCAGAAGATGTAGACAGACTAAGTCGTGTCCTGTAGAGTTCCCTTGGCAAAAGAGAACGACAAGCACCCGTATCTACCAAAAATCGCACGCCCCTTCCTGCATCATGTAAAAAGAAAAGATTAGAAACACGGAAGGCCACTGCCACGAGCGATGGCTTACTTACGCGTTTTTTGGCCACTGACAATCCTTGGCACATTTATTCGCGGTTGCCCTGAATCTGGTGTGGTAGTAGCAAAACTGTGGTGGATGGGAGGCAGTAAGTTGCTGTAAAAGTCGTTGGTTGGGGCGCAAGCGAGTGGTGGGTGGTGGGTGGCTTTATCGCCGCTTCGGCACATCACGGGGTAGGCGTGTATGTCCTACGGCATTCACGTCAGCTTCGGTTGACGTTGAATAGGCGTCCTATTAGTCAGGAGTTGAGGCGTTGATGGAGGTCTTGAAGTGGCTGTCCATAAGGGCGTCGGCTTTGGTCATCAAGTCCTTTATGGGTAAACTATCGACATCGGGTAAGGCAGCGCGTACAGGTTCTGGTAAACGGCATATCCAAAGGGCACAAATAGGTTCATCTTATGAAGAGAGCTGTCTGCAGCAGGTTGCAGGCGAGCGATACTGGTCATTTCCTTGAGGGCGAGCGAAGCCCTTTGGTCCCCTAATGGTTGTTGAGAGAGCTGAAAAAGCTTTACTATACGGGCGGCTGGCAACGGCGAGTACTGCTACAGAAGGTATGTTTGGAGGGCGTCATACGCTATTGGGGTGTATCCTTATTCACAAAGCCGGTCGGATACTTCAGGGAAGGTGTCCTCAGGTATCGCTGCGAAAACATAATCTGCTTTGGTGGTTGAGGGAGTCATGCCCTTGATGCGAAACTGGACTTCTGCGCGCTGAAACCAAGCAAACGCCTCTCTGCTGGCGAATGACGAAAGTTTCAATGGGGCAGATGCAGCGCCAACTTCCGTAGAGTCCGCCATAGTACCAACGACAGAGGGGCGAGGGGTGTTGGAAAGCAGGAGGAGCGAGTCGACTTCCGGGATCACCAATGTGATGAGCTGACAGAAGGTTGTGACTCAAAGAGAGGATGAAAGCAACTGAATAACTTTATTACAGAACACTCGCCTTCATATACATAAACTCAAAGCAACAGGAAATTTCCTGTTCAACTGACATCGCACCGGTTAACAGTTAACGGTGAGAAAAATAGACACATTATTTCAGGTTTAATGCAACAGGAAATATCCTGTTCAACCGACACCACACAGGTTAACTGTTAACGGTGAAAAAAACATACATGTTATTTCAGGTATTTTTAGTGTGAGGGGGAGAGCGAAGATACAAGTATAATATATAAACAAAATGAAATGTCGTTACTATGTACGATCGTGTGACACACGGTTGGTACAGTGGTTTGCTGGTGTTCTTGCGGAGTAAAACGTGCGCTGCAGAGTGCAAATATGTCGGTGTGTGTTGAAAGTTATTTTCTATATATCATGTATATAGCAAAGTAAGTTACATAATGCAATGAGTGTCGATGTTTAGGATTATAACAACTATATGTTAAATTCAATGATGGTGGAAGGGATAATTTTTCATATTGCCACGTTGTGGTAGTGGCAGGTGTGTCCCTTTCGGCTGAATTAGGTGGGTAGGTAGGTAGGGAGATGAATTCTCATAACGAATAATGAATAAATGCAAGATAAATATAATATACGCGTGATAATATATATATATATATATATATATTATCACGCGTATATTATATTTATCTTGCATTTATTCATTATTCGTATATATATATATATATATATATATATTATATATATATATATATATATATATAAATACATAATATATATATATATATATGTATTTATATATATATACATATATATATATATACATATATATATATATATACATATATATATATATATATATATAATATATATATATATATATATATATTACTAGCTCGGTAAAACCTTATTTGTGCTCGATCTACCGAAGTCCGGACATTCTATTTTTTATTGTCTTCTCCTACTTACTATTATGGCTATTATACAAGAAGATGATAAAAAGACCTCTTTTGTTTTTGTTGCTGATTTCAATACTCATAATAGGGAGGGGTTAAATTATGTTTCTCTTACTGATTGTCATGGCTTAACGGACAGTTTCTTTTTCAATTGCTCAGAAAATGTTTCATTGGGAAGGTCTTAAGAGTTTTGGTGATCAATCTATTCTGAAGAAGTGTTTTTTAAGTCCTTCATTCGGCCTTGTTTCGAACATTGTTCTTTTGTATGGTCTCCAGCTGCTGAATGTAATCTTATTTTGTTGGGCATGAACTTAGGATCTATTATTTTTTTTTTCTTATTCCTGATCTAGATATTAATATCTGGCACCATCGTTCAGTTATTTCTTCATGCCTGCTGCATAAGATCCTTTGTCTTCACTCATATGTGCCCAGACAGTACCTTACTGCACGTATTACTAAGCGCGCAGTTAGATCTAATATTCGTGCTTTCTCCATCATAAACAGTACTCTACAAGCTTTTTCCAGATATTTTCAGTTTGTTGATTGATCTTCCTAGTCAGGCAGTTGAATTGAAGGCACTCCAGAAGTTCAAACTTGATGCGAATTTGTTTATTATTTTAACGGTGACAGGTCTATCTTCATAGGTTATATATAATAGCTCTATTTCAACTTTGTTTCTGATCTTAAAATATTTTAAATTAATAAGTCATTATTTCTAATGCAGGTTATCTATTTCTTTATTTCCTTTTATTTCTCCCCCCTGGGGCCCTTGGGATTTTATTATTATTATTATTATTATTATTATTATTATTATTATTATTATTATTATTATTATTATTATTATTAGAGCAGTATGCTATAACCCAAAGGTTCCAACATGGAAACATGGCCTATTGACGAAAGGATATAACGAAATAAATAAACTACAAAAGAAGTAATTAGTATATTTAAAGTAACATAACATAAGATGAGTAGGAGCATTAAAATAACCCGTTCATAAATAAACTATAAAAAAGACTAATGTTAGCCTATTCAACATGAAAACCTTTGCTGTAACATTGAACTTTTGAAGTTCATCTGATTTAACTAACTGATTAGCAAGATCATTCCACAACCTGGTCACAGCATGAATAAACCTTCTAGAATACTATGTAGTATGGTGCCTTATCATGGAGATGGCATGACTATAAGAATTAACTGCAGACCTAGTATTGCAAACAGGATGGTACTGTTCGGGAAGTTCTGCATGTAAAAGATTGTTAGAATTATGAACAATCTCATGCAATATGCGCAATGAAATGACTGAACGACTATGAAGAGATTTATATATAGTTCAGGAATATAAAATCTAATAGACCGTAATTCCCTGTCTAACAAATTAAGATGATATTCTGCAACTGAAGGCCAGACAGAAGAACAATACTCGAAACAAGACAGAAGGAAATAATCGCAATAGTTAATAAGAATAGATTGATCACCGAAAATTTTAAAACACTGTCTTGATAAGCCAACTTTTGTGCAGTTTTAGAAGATACTAACTGAATGTACTTCTCAAAATTTGCTATCAATATTCACACCGAAAATCTTAAGTGTATTAGAGTTAAAAAAAAGGGCAAAACATTATCCATGCTGAGACCCGGATGTTGAGGAGCCACTGTCCTCTACCTACTTACAAACATACTTTGAGTTTTGTTAGGGTTCAACTTTATGCCCCATAGTTTGCACCATGTACTAATTTCAGATAGACCTCTATCATGAGACTAAGGAGCACTTGATCTACATTTAGGAGATGGAATTGATGCCATATACACATGTCATATGTATATGGTATGAGAAGTATTGGACCAAGAGCACTTTCCTAAGGAACACCAGATATTACATTCTCTATGCTCACTATGGTATACATAACTCTATTTGCTCTATTATTAGAAAATTAAAAACTTATGCTGAGAAAAGACTCACCTACTACTAAATGTTTGAATTTCAAAAGAAGGGCCACATGATTAACACGGTCAATGGCAGCACTAAAATCTAGACCAAACATATTTACTCCCTAACGCAAATCATGGATTTCTGTACAGCAGTGGGATTTGTAAGAATGGCATTACATTATCCAAGGCCTTCACGGAAGCCAAATTCCAACGCATGATTTCCTTTAGACGTTTATCCAAAAGCATTTAAAATACATCAACCTAATGGAGTAATATTACTAGCTCCCCAAGTGCAAAAAAAGAAAAAAACACTCCTACTATTACAAACTTGCGGGAGGTAACATAACCTAGAAGCTACGAAATCAGCAGTCTTAATAAAAAGAAAAAAAAAAACCTTTAGGTTTTACACTTCCATAAGCATTGAAGTCCATCATAAAATTTCCCATTACTCTGCTCACTGTCTAACACATCAGTTAAAAAGTTACCTTTACCTATGAACTATAAGTTACAGAGCCATTGTGTTTAAAAAAGGAGAAACTGATAAGTCTACTCAAAAGAGTGCAGATTTAAGTGTAGCCTACCACTTATGCTCATGGGTTGTACCAGAAAGGGTTTCCTTTATAACTGAATTGTATTCCTTTCGGTTGAAGTGTAAGTTCTCTGGCCAAAAGCTCTTAGCAAGGTATCATCAACTCCTACTATACCTATTGACGCAAAGCGCTTTGGTTAAATTTCGACAGTCGCCTCTATCTTGGGCTTTGCAGTCGATACTTTGCCATTCATCATCTCTAACTTCATGCTTAGTAAAGTATACTGATTCCAATTCAGATCTGATGTGTTACCCTTCCAAAGACGATAGGCCTCCTGCTTCTCGAAATAACCATGTCTACAATCATCATTGAACCAGGCTTTGACTTTCACTTGGTGCTTTAGCATATGAGATGTAATACTCCTATCAATTATGTTGACCAAATTCTCTTTCAAAAGAATAACACGCTTAACACCATATAAAATTGCGAACAATTCATGTTGAAAAAATCACCCCAAATGCCAATCCTTTCTGCTTGAGATTATATATATATATATATATATATATATATATAGATAAATAGATATATAGATAGATAGATAGATATTTCATTAATATGATGCATCAGGGACAGGCTGCTTAGTCTGCATTGATACAGAAATTAAGGCACGATCAGATGCCCAAACTGGAGAACACACCTTACTTTTTATAACGCCTGGAGAGTTAATGTATACTAAGGAAAATAAGTTACCGAACCTGTGAGTAGCTTCACATATGATTTGCTCACAGCCTGATTCAGAGGTAGAGTCCAAAGCTCTTAAGCCATGGCGATCAGTAGGAGAAAGAGAATGTAACACCTCACTATGATGAGCATTGAAATCAGAAACAAAATAGAAAAAGGCCTTTCTATTATCTTCTAGCATCTTAACCATAATGGTTAGAAGACAATCGAAGATAGAATCCTCCGTGCCTCGATTCCGGTAGATCGAACACAAAGTGTTGTAACTCAGCTAGTTATATATATATATATATTATATATATGTATATATATATGTATATATATATTCATATATATATATATATATATATATTATATATATACATATGTATATATATTCATATATATATATATATATATATATACATATATATATATATATATATATATGTATATATATATATATATATATATTAGCTGACTCATGATTGTCCTTCTGTTCGATTCATAAACTGGTATACTCTCTTTAACCAATAGTCCTGTATTTGCAGAATAAAAAGTAAAACATCAAAGGATTTACGGTAGTTATAAGTCAGTCATTTCTCCACTAGATAAAAAAAAAGGTATTATGTTTCCAAGAGACCAAGACATCGAGAAAAGGCAAAGTATTATCCTGTTCATTTTATTTCGTAAATTTTATATTACGATGCTTTGTATTTAAATAATCTAAAAACTGGCTTATGTGATCTAAATTTTTGAAGAGTAAAAATGTATCGACTACATATTGACGGTACAAAAAAGGCTTAAATTCCACAATAACATAGAAATATATTTGCCAATGTTTGTCCACACGGTGATCTCATTGCTACTCCATCTACCAGCTCATATAACTTGTCATTAAACATGAATGTGGATGTAGTGGTAGGTAGTTCTAATAGTATTTTAAATTGTTTTTCATTGAAACCTTCGAAAATGTCCTCTGGGTTATTCTCAATATTCAAAGTGTGAATTAAGTGGTCCTCTGACACCAACTCTCTGAACTTAGACAAGGTAGATGGAGAAGCAATAGGATCGCCATGTGGACCAACATTGGCAAATATATTTCTATTTTATTGTGAAGGGAAATGGCTGATTGATTGTCCTGTGAAATTTAAACCTTTTCTGTATCGTCGATATGTAGACAATACATTTTTACTTTTCAAGAATTTAGATCATGTAAGCCAGTTTTTAGATTATTTAAATACAAAGCATCGTAATATAAAATTTACGAAAAAAATTAACAAAATGATACTTTGCCTTTTCTCGATTTCTTGGTCTCTCGGAAACATAATACCTTTGAAACCTCAGTATTTCGAAAAAAAAAAAAAAAAAAAAAAAACACTTTTACAGGACTAAGCACACATTTTTTAAGCTCAGAACCAAATATCTATAAAATTAATTCGATAAAAACACTGTTATCTAGATGTTATCATGTGTGTTCAGCTTATCTTGGGTTTCATGAGAAAGAACATGTTCTAAAACATTTTTTTATTTCCAATGGGTTCCCTCTGAGCCTCTATCACAATCAAGTCAAGAAGTTTTTATGTAAAATTTAGTAATTAAAACGGTCAGTGAGGAAAAGTAATATATCTCCTTTCCGTACTATGGTTATGTTTCAGAGAGACTAAGAACAGAGGTTATGAACGTTGTGGGGAAGTGTTATCCCCACGTAGATTTAAAACTAATATTTACTAACAAGCTCTCAGTTGGCCCACTTTTTAAATATAAGGGAATTCTACCTACTCCCTTGTGTTCTGGTGTCATATACACTGTTTAATGAGCACTCTGTAATAAGTGCTACACTGGAAGCACATCTAGACAGCTTCAGTGTAGGATTTCAGAGTACATGAGGAGATCGGTACGAACCAATATACCTTTAGATAAAAAAACAATTTCAACTATTTATGACCACGCATTTAAATCTGGTCATGCCATTTCTGAGGAAAATTTCAAAATTAAAGACAGGCATAGTAGTGTCAGCCAACTGAGAATCTTGGAGTCTTTTTACATTTTTTAATATAAAACCAAGCTTGAATGAGGGCTTACCTGTTCAGCTGCCGGTGACTCATTGATCCGTCTGGTCTGTGTGTTACAGCTCTGGATGTGTGGTCATTGTAATCTGCGGGTGACTAGGTATATTAGTTATTGAGTCTTTTATATAGTTATAAAGTTATATGTGTAATAATTCTTTTATATGATTGTAGGTTCCTTGATTGGTTGGATTTTAGAGCTAGTTGTGCAGTTAATGGAATTATATTTTCCTAACTATGTATTTAGGATGATTTTTATTAATTCTATTGATTCTACATAATGATAATTACAGATAGGCTGAGGATAACATAGGTTATGTCGAAAGCTCCCAAACAAAGAAGCTGATAGCGGCATTGACTATTATATTTCTGCTTATACATACATACACACACACACACACACACATATATATATATATATATATATTTATATATATATATATATATATACAGTATATATGTATATATATATATATATATATACATATATATATATATATATATATACATATATATGTATATATACACATATATATATATGTATATATATATGTATATATAAATATAAATATATATGTATATATATATATATATATATGTATATATGTATATATATATATATATATATGTAGATATATATACATATATATATATATATATATACATATATACATGCACGTAGAAATATATATATATATATATATATATAAATATATACATATATATATATATATATATATACATGCATGTATATATATACATATAAATAAATATATATATATATATATATATACATTTGAAACATATGAAAGAATATATGCATATATATATATATATATATATACATTTGAAACATATGAAAGAATATATGCATATATATATATATATATACATATGTTTTTTCAAAAAGGCCCATAAAAGAAACACAGGAAATATGAATAAATCACACTATATTTCGGTCAATAAACATCGACCCTCTTCAGGATGTAGAGTAAAAGTAAGGAATACAGTGGAGAGTGACGGTTTATATATGAAAGCAAAAGGGTGTGTACAATTGTTCTATAGTTGTTATAATTGCTGGAAGGATTAGCCAAATTTAATTACATCCAGGTGCGTGTTCTTATTGTTGAGCCGCTTGGAGGAAGTCTTGACCTCTGATGCATGTCTGGTGGTTCGATTACAGTTATAAATAAGACATATATACATATATATATATATATATATATATGGATAAATATCAACACAACATCGTGTTCAAATAGAAATAAATTTCTACCTCATACTTGGGATCGAACGCTAGCCCCTTCTAATGGAAGGCCAGGTCGAAACCAACCATGCTACGAGAGGCCATAAAAGAAATCGGAACCTAACACTACCCAGCTGTTAAGGATTTACCTGGAGAGACATCAGTCTTTTACCAGCGAGTTTTACCCGACTTCCCGGCCCACCACGTGACACAATTGGTAGTAATTCATTCAAATTACCCCTAAAGAGTCAATATGGATAAATATCAACACAACATCAAGTTCAAATAGAAATATATTTCTACCTCATACTTGGGATCGAACGCTAGCCCCTTCTAATGAAAGGCCAGGTCGAAACCAACCATGCCACGAGAGGCCATAAAAGAAATCGGAACCTAACACTACCCAGCTGTCAAGGATTTACCTGGCGAGACATCATTCTCTTACCTGCGAGTTTTACCCGACTTCCCGGTCCACCACGTGACACAATTGCTAGTAATTCATTCAAATTACCCCTAATGAGTCAATATCGATAAATATCAACACAACATCGTGTTCAAATAGAAATAAATTTCTACCCCATACTTGGGATCGAACGCTGGGTAGCGTTAGGTTCCGATTTCTTTTATGGCCTCTCGTGGCATGGTTGGTTTCGACCTGGCCTTTCATTAGAAGGGGCTAGCGTTCGATCCCAAGTATGAGGTAGAAATTTATTTCTATTTGAACACGATGTTGTGTTGATATTTATCAATATTGACTCATTAGGGGTAATTTGAATGAATTACTACCAATTGTGTCATGTGGTGGGCCGGGAAGTCGGGTAAAACTCGCTGGTAATAGACTGATGTCTCGCCAAGTAAATCCTTAACAGCTGGGTAGCGTTAGGTTCAGATTTCTTTTATGGCCTCTCGTGGCATGGTTGGTTTCGACCTTGCCTTTCATTAGAAGCGGCTAGCGTTTGATCCCAAGTATGAGGTAGAAATTTATATATCTATCTATATATATATATATATATATATATATATTAGCTGACTCATGATTGTCCTTCTGTTCGACTCATAAACTGGTGTACTCTCTTTAACCAATAGTCCTGTATTTGCAGAATAAAAAGTAGAAAATCAAAGCATTTACGGTAGTTATAAGTCAGTCATTTCTCCACTAGATAAAAAAAAGGTATTATGTTTCCAAGAGACCAAGACATCGAGAAAAGGCAAAGTATTATCCTGTTCATTTTATTTCGTAAATTTTATATTACGATGCTTTGTATTTAAATAATCTAAAAACTGGCTTATGTGATCTAAATTTTTGAAGAGTAAAAATGTATCGACTACATATTGACGGTACAAAAAAGGCTTAAATTCCACAATAACATAGAAATATATTTGCCAATGTTTGTCCACACGGTGATCTCATTGCTACTCCATCTACCAGCTCATATAACTTGTCATTAAACATGAATGTGGATGTAGTGGTAGGTAGTTCTAATAGTATTTTAAATTGTTTTTCATTGAAACCTTCGAAAATGTCCTCTGGGTTATTCTCAATATTCAAAGTGTGAATTAAGTGGTCCTCTGACACCAACTCTCTGAACTTAGACAAGGTAGATGGAGAAGCAATAGGATCGCCATGTGGACCAACATTGGCAAATATATTTCTATTTTATTGTGAAGGGAAATGGCTGATTGATTGTCCTGTGAAATTTAAACCTTTTCTGTATCGTCGATATGTAGACAATACATTTTTACTTTTCAAGAATTTACATCATGTAAGCCAGTTTTTAGATTATTTAAATACAAAGCATCGTAATATAAAATTTACGAAAAAAATTAACAAAATGATACTTTGCCTTTTCTCGATTTCTTGGTCTCTCGGAAACATAATACCTTTGAAACCTCAGTATTTCGAGAAAAAAAAAAAAAAAAAAAAAAACACTTTTACCGGACCAAGCACACATTTTTTAAGCTCAGGACCAAACAACTACAAAATTAATTCGATAAAAAACACTGTTATCTAGATGTTATCATGTGTGTTCAACTTATCTTGGGTTTCATGAGAAAGAACATGTTCTAAAACATTTTTCTATTTCCAATGGGTTCCCTCTGAACCTCTATCACAATCAAGTCAAGAAGCTTTTATGTAAAATTTAGTCAAAATTTAGTAATTAAAACGGTCAGTGAGGAAAAGTAATATATCTCCTTTCCGTACTATGGTTATGTTTCAGAGAGACTAAGAACAGAGGTTATGAACGTTGTGGGGAAGTGTTATCCACACGTAGATTTAAAACTAATATTTACTAACAAGCTCTCAGTTGGCCCACTTTTTAAATATAAGGGGATTCTACCTACTCCCTTTTGTTCCGGTGTCATCAGCAAGAATATCATCAATATATCTCACCCACGTAATATCAACATCTATGTCAGATAAAAGTTCATCTTAAAAAAAATCCATAAAAAAAATATTTGCCAAAACAGGAGATAAAGGGAAAATCATGGGAACACCATGTAATTGAGAGAAAAACTGAGCGTTACAAGTAAAATAAGATTCACAAACACAGAATTTTATCAATTTTATAAGAATATCATTAGGCACAGGTATACTTAAATCTAATGTATCAGTTTTGTTACTAAGGTACTGAAGAAATTGTTGTACTGGGACTTTGGTAAATAAGGATTCAACATCAAAACTGACTGACTTTTTATTTCGTAGATCAATATTTCTAATCCTGTCAACAAAATTACAAGTACTTTTTAAAAGAAATGATGATACAGTGTCAAGACATTGGGAAAGTAATTTTGCTATTCCTTTTTAGGCACCTAAAAAGGAATAGCATGAGGTCTGCTGCAGTTTAGTGTGAGATCTACCTCCCATTAGAACTTTATCGTGAGGTCTACCTCCCGTGAGCATTAAAAATGACGGCTACCACTGTTTAATCCTAGCCTAACCTAACCTAACCTAACAGTATTCTTTTATATGAGCGGGGAGAGCGGGAGCGACAGGTCATGTGATAGACCTCAGGATTCACGTGTGTAGGCCACATATGGAGGTAGACCTCACGCTAAAGTAGAACCTATTTTGATATATTGTATGTTACATAATTATGGGTTGAAGTAATTGCCCTCATAGGTACTCCTTCCTTGTAAATCTTCGGCAATCCATACATGTGGGAGAGAGATGGTAAATAACCCTGAAATTTCAAGCACAACTCGGGGTAATCTTTCAGGAGCAGAGCTTTAAACTTCTTATTGTACGTTGCCTCTCATCGTTTAAGGGCATCCGTTGTTAGTTTCTTGTATATAGACTTGTCACTTAATGAAGAATTTTTTTTTCTTTTACTTAACTATGGTCGGGCAGAGAAGGAAGACGTGTTTTCCAGTGCTCCTGTTTTTCCCAAATTTGAGACTATCCCACTTGCTCTTCCTTGTTTTTCTACTGTTCCAGAAGTGTATAAAGGTGATGTGATATTAACAGTGTATTTTCAGTGTTATATGTGCCAAGAGAGTGTTGTAATTTAGGTAAATTTATATTCAATTACACACCTAGCAAAACAGATTCTTGGTCGGTGAACGAGTTTGCTCTGAGGCGATTTTCCTCGGGTTTAGGGGATCTTAGTGTCTCCCTCTGCTCTTCCTCTGTTTCCCGGATAAACACAGAACTAGCAGTTAACCAAAAAATAAAAAACAGGTTAGTTAAGATGGCTTACATTATAAAACATACTCTCAGGAAAAAAAGACCCCATTGGCCTGCGTTTTACAGCGTATTATTTAACTATCTAAATTGTTAGCAATATGTTGTTTAATAATATAGAATTAAGAATTAGTGACATAAAATGTTTTCATAATAGGATTGTGGTAAGGCTAATTTCAGTAGATGTATTTGTCGATATTTTGAAGAATTTCAAGGATAAAGTTATAAAGTTGAATGAAACTCACTCGGTGAAAGTTATAAATTTAGGTTCACAAGTTTCGTATGTATCGATTAGGAATGCACCATTCGCGATGCATGATAAAGTGATAATAGATACATTGAATAGGTAAGGAAAGGTAGAACACTTAGGGCATAACTAATTTTCCGTTGGCATTCTCTAGGCAAAGAAAACATGCCTTCATTAATTTATATAGGTGGATAAAATCTAACCTTCTTATATAGTGAACAGAGTAAAACATATAACAAATGTGGGAAAGAAGGTCTCTTGTGAAGGACTACAATTTAAATACTGAAAGCATGGGTGAAGTGGAAACGGACAAGGAAAGATAAGATGAGGAAAGAGCTGAAAGCTTTGTGGAAATTCCTGTATCACCTATCGATGGACTCGTTTTTTTCAACAGTTGAAGTAGAAATCTACACTGACGAGGCAGAAATGGACATCAAATTATATGTAGTAAAAAATTAAGTTAAGCCAATCGAAGAGGTGATAAGTGATATTCAGGAATGTCAAGAAAATGAAGAGAATAATGTAGAATGGGGTGGAGAACCTACAATAGACAGTATTTTTAACTTTGGTAACACAAGTGACGCTGAAATGTAGCAAGCTACTATTAGAGACGAACCAAGCAAAGGCATTCACCTGAGGCTAACAAAGGATAATGGTGTACTTTCTGAGTGAAATATAGATGAAGATGCATCAGTGCTCGATGAACTTAAAAGTAGTTCTGAAGACGATATGAATCGATTGCCAGTGAAAATTTAATGAATGATTATTTTCTTTCTCATATTTGTAATCTTCACTTGCCTAAATTTGGCAACTGTTAATGTTAATTGATCATGTATATCTCATAAGAAAGCAAAATTGAATGATTTTATGTACTTTTATCATTTAGATGTAATATTTGTGCAAGAACATAATGTCAATGAAATTTCGCAACTTGATTATGTTGAAAAGCATTACGATATAATATTAAATTCAACTTGCTGAAGGGAGGCACTGCTATCCTTTCCAATAAAGTCAAGAGGGAAGGTTCTAATTCAAGAGATGGATGTAAAGGGTTAAGTAATCAGTGTTGAATGTACCTATCAAGGAACAGTCTTTCTCTTAATAAATGTGTATGCCCCTTCTGGGACAAATAAGACAAAGGAAAGAGGGACTGTTATTGAATGTTGCTATATTACATGGGAAACAATTTACGAAACTTGATCATAGGTGGAGGTTGGAAAAGCGTAATAAGTAAAAGAGATTGCTCTAATCCTGATAACCATATAATTTAAACAGCTCTTGCAACTTAAAGATGTTTGGCTCTTGGCAAACCATTTGATAGAATATATGTATGTTAGGCATAAGTATGGCTCTAGGACTGATGGTATATAAGTAAGAGATGTGAAAAATAATATAAGTGAATAGGAAAATATTCCATTAAGCTTGTCTGATCATAATTCTATTAAGGTTATGATTAAGAGAGGCAATGATATTAGCTTTGGCCAGGGATATTGAAGATTAAATACAAGTATTCTGAAAAATACAATAGCAATAAAAATCTTTGTGTACTTCTGGTGCCATTTGGAAAGAAAGATGGGTGATGTACAGTTTCATTCTATTTTAGACTGGCGGATTTATTCAAAAGATCAGCATAAAGTCTTTTTTTTCAAAGTTTCAAACACCATCAATCAAGAGAGATTTGGCTTACTGGATCTGCTGAAAACATAATTAAAGAGGAATTATTGGATCCATTCTGATAACTGTAATAAATTTCACAAAATAGAGGACCTTAAAGACGGAATAAATTTAATTGAAAATGAATATGCGAAAGGGTTAATATAAGAGCTAGAATTGAATAAATAATGAATGGTGAAAAAAATAGCTACATATTTACTGGAGAAAGAAAAGAATGTAAAAACAACTATTGATAATCTGTGTGTAAAAGAGGGTGTATATGTAACAGTTACAAAGTCTACACAAAGGAATGTTTTCGAATTTCATGAAAATCTATGTGGATTTTGAATTGTAATATAAATTTCTTGAAAATATGAGCAGTGCATTAGATGATGATATGAATTTAACACTGAAGTTTGAATTAACAGAGAAAGAAGTTAAGAAACTATATCAGGAATGAAAAATGGGAAATACCCTGGTCTTCATGGATTAGCCGTTGAATGCAACAAAAGTATGTGGAGTATTATAAAAATCGTATATATAAAAGTACTGAAATATTCATTTACATATTTTACAATGTCGAAAGACTCAAAGAAAGGTGTTATTAAGGTTTTACCCAACCCCCCCCCAAAAAAAAATGGAGATAAGTGTGCTAAATGTAGATTACAAAATTATAGCAAAGGTCTTAGCAACCAGGTTAAAATAAGTGCTCTCAACATTCGTATCAGAGGAACAGTTCTGAACAGTCCCGGGAATGTCAATTATTAGATGTAACAATTTCCTAGGAGATGTAATATACTTCGTGAATAACGAGACCAAGACAGCTGCCCTAAAAAATCTTGATTGGTATATAGCGTTCACTAGGGTTAATCTGTACTTTCTAATCCGAATGCTATCCAAACTTGGATTTTCATTAGAATTTGTAAACTTGATTAGTATACTTTATAAGGATATCAAAAGTTGCATAGCTACAAATGGCCATATATCTGACCATTTCTTATAAGAAAGTTTGTTCGGCAGGGTTGTTCATTACAATGATTTTGTATGTTAGAGCTCAAGAACAACTGTACAGAATGTAGAAGGTTAAGCAAGGTTAAGTTTGAATTTTTTTTTCCTGATCTTCCGAATAGGTTAAAAATTGTAGTGGTTGGGTTTGCTGATGATAGAACTAAAATTGTGAATATGTTACTATGCATTTCTGGCAAAAATATAGTGCTTTTCTCTAATATCTCCCATACTAATTACTTGCTCAGAATGGTACTTTGACACGGCACTCTATAAACCTTCCCCTAATATTTGATACTTTAAAGCTCAAGCCAAGTAAATTGGGTAAGTAGGCAAAGCAATTCAAATACCTACACTCCCCCATCCTTCCCCTCTCCTTCTCTCTGTCTAAAACCTTCTCCTACCTCTCCAGTAACCCCTTTTCCTAGTTTCTCCGGTGTCGCTTACTGTACCTTACTCTACTTAACCTGTTATATTTGTTAATAGCTGATAGAATTGATATGTTGGATTTTTGTTATAACTATCATTAATATTTCATGATATTGTTGTATTTCCCCATGATATATAAGGAGTTTATAGTCTTTAGCCTATTTATCAACTGGATGAACCTGCCCTGAGGACTTCTTTAAACTGTGTAAAAATAATGAAACACGGGTCCTCTACAGAAGGTCCTCGAAGAGTCCCTAGGCTTCTTGAGTCGACTCTTTCTTGTGAAAAAGGCTTGGAGTCTGGAGACCAGTCATCGACCTCTCAGCTCTGAACGAGATTGTCAAACAAAATCCTATCAGCATGGAGACAGCAGAGAAGGTCAGACAAGCAATGAGACCTCATGACTTCTTGTGCAAACTGGACCTAAAGGACGAGTACTTCCAGATCCCAATCAATCCGTCTTCAAGGAAGTACTTAAGATTCAGCCCAGGCAACAGGAAATACCAGTTCAGGGTACAGTACTGTGCTTCGGTCTTTCCACAGCACCCCAAGTCTTCACCGTAGTGTTCACCCTAGTGTCATCTTGGGCACACATGATCGGTATCCCTCTCCTCTGTTATCTGCACAACCGGCTGATCTAAAGAGACTTGCTTTCAATCCTTCTTCAACACCGAGACAAATTTCTTAGGCTTTGCCAAGATCTGGGATCATGGTAAACCTCGATAAGTCCTCTCTGCTTCCTACGCAAACCCTGGTATACCTAGTTATGTTAACAAACACCAATCTCCACAAAGCCTTCCCATCAGAAGGCTGGATAATGAGGCAGATAAATGTCGCAACACCCTTTCTCACATGAAAAGAACTTTTAGCCCAGAAGTGGTTATGTCTCCTCGGGCAACTATCATTCTTGGCCCGTCTAGTTCCAAACAGCCGCCTCAGGGTTCAATCCCTCCAGTGGTGGCTCAAGTCCAGATGTAATCAAGCCTCTGATGCCCATGGGACCAGCGGAATGGATGGACCTCGAGTGATGGTTGACAGATGAGAATATGCGAAAGAGCGTATATCTTCTCGTCCTCCCGCAGATTTAAAGCTGTTCTCAGATGCTTCAAAAGAAGGGTGGGTGGCCCACGTGCTGCACCACACGACCTCAGGCCTTTGGTCAGAGTCAGAAAAATACCTCCACATAAATTTCTTGGAGATAAAGGCCATCTTTCTGGCCCTTCAACAGTTCCATCAGCGGGCCACTCAGTGGTAATAATGAGCAACAACACCACTGTAGGGGCTTACATCAACAAGAAAGGAGGTACTTTTTCGCAGCAAGTATCCTATCTAGCAGTAGAAATATCGAGATGGGCTGAGATTCACTCTATACTACTACAGACATGCTTCATTCCAAGCAAGAGGAATGTGGTCTCCGACAACCTGAGCAGAGCATTTCAGGTAGTGAGTACCGAATGGTCTTTGGATCATCTAGTAGCCAACAAAGTCCTAACTTTGTGGGGTTCTCCGACGGAGAATCTCTTCACAATGGCCCTGAGCTTCAGGCTCCTATTTTATAGCTCCTCAGTCCCAGACCCCAAGGCTCTCTGGCAAGATGCATTCCAACAACAGTGGGACAACATTGATGTTTACGCTTTTCCCCCATTCTGTCTGATGAGGAGGGTACTCAATAAGGCCAGAACACCGATCCAGCTCTCAATGACCCCCATAACTCCACAATGGAATTGTGTGGAATGGTGTCTGGACCTGATGGAGTCTCCAATAGAACTCCCTCCAGGACATGATCTACTCATACAACCACACTCCAACATCTGCCAAAAGCCATAGCTTCGCACGACTTCATGTATGGAGAATATCCAGTATCTCTTCATTCAGAGAGGATTTTTGCAACAAGTTGCGAACAGGATATCTGGATATCTGCAGAAATCATCAGCAGCAGTATACCAAAGTAGAATGTCTTCTGTGGTTGGTGTTGTGGAAGGGGTATCTCTCCTCTTGATGCTACTAACCCAGTGATAACAGAGTTTTTCTGTATTTGCGTGAAGATGTGCACCTTTCAGTTTCGGCGGTAAAAGGCTATTGTTCAGCCGTAAGTCTCGCCCTCAGACTGAATGGAATGAACATTTCGTCATCGCTAGAGCTTTTTTACTCATATGAAGATACAAATTTATCTGTCCTCAGTCTGAAATGAGACCCCCCCCCACCATGGAACAGGGATTGAGTTAGCCACCAGACTTGGAAGACGGTGTTCATGATTGCTTTAGCCTCGCCCAACGAGTCAGCAAACTTCATGGTCTCTCATACGGCATTGCCCATTCAAGGATGTGGGAGAGGTAACGTTCAGCTTCATCCCTGAATTTGTTGTCAAGACTCAAATTCCAGGGACGGCGGAGCCCCAATTCGATTCTTTCCGGAATCTGAGTCTTCGCTCTGTAACAGACGACCCAGATTATCTCTCATGCTGCCCAGTGATAAGTTTGAGGCTCTACCTCAAAAGAACAGCAGTAGCCCGTCCCCATGTGCTTAAACTATTCGTCAGCACAGGGAGGAACAAGAGGAGGATCACCAAGAATACCAACTCTGCTTGGATTTGCAGGGTCATAGACCATGCCCTGAATCCAGATCATTCTCCTTCATATCACCCCAGAGCCCGCGATGTCAGGGTCATAGCTACGTCTCTGGCCTTCCAAAGAATTTTTTTCTGTGATGTAGGTTCTACAGGCTGGGGTGTAGAAACGTCACACTACTTTCACAGCCCACTACCTACAAGATATAACCCATATGAGGCTCAATATGTTTTCTATCAGCCCCGTGGTGGCTGCACGACAGCTGGTATAATACCTCAAGCTCCTTACTAAACAAGATGCAGAAGGTTAAGGGCACTGTTACCCAGTTTTAGTCTGTATGAATGAAAAGGTATGACTGGCTCTTGTTCTTTTCTTCATCCTTCCCTCTCTTGGGGAAAGCAGCACAAGCTGACCTCAAACCAGTGCAAGTAAAGAATGCTTCCCTGTGTACCTAGTATTGTGTCAATATTGTTGGGTTCCCATAGCCTGGTAAGGTGGTATTGGGAAAGTTTCGGTTACAACAGTTTTTCCTACAAAGACTTGGGATAACTTTTACCTTGACAATCACACTCCTTATCTCAACACACAGCTTAAGTAGGCCGCGTACCTTGCGTACCAAGGTTTAGCAAGGTGTAGGGGACTGTTTTTATTTTTGGTACCAAGCTATTTAAAACAAGGAGCTCCCGGGTAAAGCCAGTTTGGCAGGGACGTCCAACCCCCTAATGAGTGAGTCACCCCTCATAAATAGCATAGGTTGGTATTCCAGTTACAGAACAAATAAAAAATTTGGAGATGATTTGTATCTTTCCTAATGTTACAAACCTTTAGATATTTATACAAACTTACCTGCCAGCCCTATCCCCCTTGAAGTCCTACCTCCAATTAAAGTAAGCTCAATCACAGGTATGTGAGTAGGAGGAGTAGCAAGTTATCCCCTACCCCCGCTAACTAGAGGGATAGGTAGTTAACCCTCAATAAAGATTTAATGGTTCGTCCTTTCTGCTTCGGTAAAAGTATTACTCCTAATAAATAGCTAAAGGTTTTTACCGTTAGGAAAAATACAAATTATCTCCAAATTTGTCATTTTCAGCTTTCTTGGTCCTGCTCTGGGTCTCCCCATTCCACCCTGTGCTGAAGGAACCAGCCCTGAATGGTTCCGGATATGATCTTCGCCTAAATGCAGAGCAGGTCCGGAATAATATCGTACTCATTTATTAGCTCAGAATTACATGTTAGAGGTAGTGACAATGGTAGATGATTCAACCAGACCGGGAAGGGGCAAGTAAGGGTACAGCTGACTGATCTTTCTAGTCTTCCTTGTGGGGATCATGCCTTTTAGGCATGCTCCATTTGTCCTGTACTGTACTCAATCGTCAGGGAGGGGTATCAGAAAGAGCAGCACTCCCAGCTACAGGGTGGAAGTCCAGGGAATGTTCTTGCTTCTCGTTCTCCTGTGGATCGAGGAAATGTGATTGTGAGAGGTTCTAAGGAACACCCTGTTGTTCTTAAGAAGAGTAGGGTTGGAGCCCAGGTGCACTTTGCACCAGATTGGTCTCCAGTCATGGCTTCTTCATTGTCTTCTCTTCCTCGGACCCCTTGAGAGGGGGGCTCATCGTCAGAGCCGTCGGCCATCACGAGGACAACCAGGAGGTTTGCTCCAGAGTTTGGGGAAGACATCCAAGGTTTGGAGGAGGGCAACTTTCCATCGTCTGCTTTTCGAAGGATGATTGCCTTCACCCAACAGGCTCTATTGAAGTCAAAGTCGACCATCACAATGCAGGAACTTGGAGAGTTTCCTTCAGTGTCTGGATTTTTGGAGGACACTCATCAGTTAAAGAAATTAAATCTTATTCCCTGCTAGTCGACAGGAGAATTTTGCAGACATGGAAGACAAGTGGTCACCAAGAAGTTGGCAGAGTATACGGAAGGTGACAAGCCTCACTTTCCGGCTTCCATCTTGGCTAAAACAGGAGGGCCTATTTAGCTATTCGAGAGAACCCTTCAACTCCATCACCTTAACCCTCTCATGGGAGGATATGACCAACTGCTAGAATAAATCATAGATTGTTAGTGGATTTTTCAGGAGCCTTGGAGCAGTGGAGACCACTTTACAATCAGATGGCTGACTCTAAAAACCTCTCCATCAAGTCACCCATGACAAAGATATGTCTTCAAGATGCATATCTGACTTCAAAGCAAGGGACTTCTTCTTGTCCCATGCCCATCAGTCTCTCTCTGACATTCAGAAGAGAGCGTTGAGGGCTTCTCCTCTCTTTGCGGAGCAGTTGTTCAATAAGGACACTCTTACATCATCCCTGGAGAGGGCATACCTCAAAGCTAAAGTGAAAAAAGGGAAGACATGATTCAATTATTGCTTGTAAGGACAGTAGTCCAAGCACAAAGACCTATCTGGCCCAAACCAGTGCCTAGACAGCCCTTGGTCATAGGTGAGAAAAGACAGATCAGCTTCCAACCTTCAACATACAACAGGCTAAGGACAGGTTACCAATACCCATGAATCTCGTCTTTCCATCCTTCTATTACCCAACGACAACCTCAACCTTCTACTAGCCGACATCAGGACAGAAAATAAAGAAGACCATAGGTAGTCAGCAAGGGTTTTTATCTATGGGGTCTACAGCCCTCGTGTGTAAAGATAGATGGCTACCTTCAACACTAGTGGCATGCCTGGGAGGAACTGGATCCAGACCCTTTGGTCGTTCAAGTTCTGAGATATGGGTACAGGATTCCCCTCAGCCAACCTCCTCTATTATCAAACAGTCCAATAGCATTCAACTCATACCAGGAGTTATCGGAGAAGGGAAGAGCTCTTCAAGCAAAGTTAGAAGAACTGGGAAGAAAGAGAGCGATAGGATTAGCTTTGCTTCCATTACACGGTTTCTACAGGCTTATGGTAATCGTCAAAAAGGCATCCGGTTCTTGGAGACCCATTTCAAAATGGAGACTCCATGGTCAGTCATTTCTTCTCGCTCGCCCTGAAAGACGCGTACCTCCAAGTTCCCACCCACCTCCATTCTCGACACCTACTGAGGTTTTGCTGGTAACAGGATGTATGGCAGTTAAAAGCTCTCTGCTTTCGCCTAAAGACAGCTTCACAGGTCTTCACTTCTCTCTACAAGAGAGTCCTAAGAATGGCGAGATATTTGGATGATTGGCTATTTCTGTCGAGCTCAGAACACGAAGTCATCAACTTGGAGAAGTCGACCCTGATTCCCAATGAAGTTTCCATCAATCTGGGGATAAAAATCTACTCTTCAATTTTGAAGGCTTTCTCAACACAAGATCAAATTCGGAGTCTACAGTAATGCATGACATTATTTTCAATGACAAAGGCCTTTCGAGCCACTCTTTGGATGAGACTCATTGGCCACCTGCCATTGCTAATTCCGTTGGTTCCCAGAAGAAAAAGGGGAATCAAACCACTGCAACACCAACTCCACAACCTTTGGGATCAAGAGGATTATCATTTTCAGGTTTAGTTGACAGAGACGATCAAACAGACTCTAGTATGGTGGTCCGATTCAGTCAACTTGAACCAAGGTCTTCTCTTATCAACACCTCTCCCAGATATCACGTTGTTTTCAGACGCTTCAAATTCCGGATGGGGGCTTTAACAGGGGACCAGTGTGTGTCTGGGACATGGACAAATCTATCAATTGGAGGGAACTCTGAGAAAATCCAGCTGGCTCTCTCTCACTTCATCCATCTGTGCTCCTCAAGAGGCATTGCAGTGTTCTCCGAGGACCATTTCTAACATAGGGAAGAAAGGAGTGACGAGTTCCCAGAAGATGGGCATCCTTACACAAGAAATTCTGGCCTAGGCAGAGGAAAAGATTGTGACTCTTATGCCTCAGTTCATTATGGGCAAGGCAAACGGGACAACAGATGCTCTGAGTTGAAGATATCAGATCCTAAAATCAGAATGGACCATTTATCAGCAACTGGTGGATGATTTGGTTCATTTGTGGACAGCAACAGTGGAAATGTTTGCCCACGCAATGAACCACTGATCCGCGATCAGTGGGAACACATGCAATGCTTCAGGATTGGGGGCATCTCCAGCGATATGCCTTCCCTCCGCTTCCTCTGATAAGGAACATAATGCACAAACTGAAGGAGTCTACAGGATGCAGTCTTAGTCTGATCACATCCTTCTGGCGTCAGATATATTGGAAATTTTAAGATAGGAGAATTACATAGTTCATTTTTCAAGGTATCAAATTGCCTGTTGATGCTGCTAAGACCATATTAAATCTACACCCTTCTTTGGAAGATCGGTTAGGGGAGCGTCTATTATTAAATAATTGCATATAAAACGCCTGTAATATCCACTACACCCCAGAAATTGCTGTATTCCCTTGACATTAGTAGGTATCGGAAAGTTACGGATAGCCGACACCTTATCGTGGACTACTTTAAGACCTTCACTAGACACCGTAAAACCTAAATAGACTAATTCTGTTTTGAAGAATTCACACTTACTAATCCTTACCCTTAAATTATGCTGTCTTAGTCTCTGTAGCACTAGTTCCAGTTAACGTAGATGTTCTTCTAAGGTATTAGAAAAGATTACAAGGTCGTCCATATAGGCATGCAATATGTCCCCTAACAAGTCTTCAAACACTATGTTTATCATTTTAGTAAACGTTATGGGAGCACAATGTAAACCAAAAGGCATACGCAAAAATTCATAATGTCTTCTGGCTGTGCTGAAGGCAGTGTATGGGATACTATCTTCCTCTAATGGTATCTGGTGAAAGCCTTTAAGTAAGTCCAAACTGGTAAAATATTTGTTCTGACCTAGCAAAGATAAAATATCGTCTGTACATGGCACTGGGAATCGATCAGGGATTGTTTCCTCATTTAAACGATGGAAGTCTACACAGATACGCCATATTCGATTTTTTTTTCGGTAAAACTATTAATGGAAAATTATAAGGGCTGTTTGATTTCCTAATGACTCCTTCTTCTAGCATTTTACCTACTTCATCATATATCTCATTCTGGAATTTCATAAGGAGTCTGTACGAGGGTACATAGATAATTTTCTGCTTATCTTTTAACCTTATTTGTTCTATGACATCCGTTTTACCTAAGGATCCATCTGTAGTGGAGGAAACATCATGATATTTATTTAAAAGATAAAAAAATTTCTGCTGAATTTCCTCTTCTTGAATGTCTTTACTGATTTTATTTTTTATAGACTGCAAAAGGGATTCATCCGCAACTGATTGAGCGTGATTAATTTCAGCGACGGTAAGCGATGTTTATAAACTTCCACATCCAAGATATGTTGATTTTTGTGAATTACTAAAGTGGTATACAAATTATTACAGACTTCAATATTACAGCTTGTGTGATGGACAGTCCGTTAGTTTTCAAAGTGTCGGAAAGGATTAATATTTCAGATCCCGGTAAAGTTTTCTTTACTCGCACTATTATATTCAGTTACGAATGGCTCGATAGATTGCATGCAAGATGATATTACGGGTGAACGAGAATTCTCTTGGCTCACGCTTATTATTTCTTTATTCATGAGACATGGGATTGGTTCTTCAATGTACGTTACTGTTTTATTTGTCGTCTCCTTTTTATCCTAAACTGATTTAAGGTATTAGAAGTCTTATAGCATTTTCCTTTGATATACACACCGTGTTTGGCAGGGGCTAAGATAATGTTTTGATTGCCCATAGACGGGTATCCTATAATTACAGCTGGATACCTATCAATGTTTTGTACAATGATAAAGGTATCGGCAAACGTGGGCTTACCTACCTTGTACTGAACATGAGTTACTCATATTACATTTAATTCATTATTTGCTATACCTGAGAGCCTTACTCCGGACTTCTCTATAGGTAAGTTCGAAAATAACAAGTGATGAGTCCTCAAATCCATGATATTACCTGGACTACCAGAGTCAAAAAACAATGTGAACGATTGCTGTTCTAAATTTAGAGCATATAATGTTGTTCGTAACTCATTTTGGCTTATTGTTGCGAGAATTTGTTGCAAATCTATGGGAACCTGCACTGATATATTGGATTCGGCCGGGTTTTTCATAGAAAAATCCATTGCCTCACAATGATCTGGTAAATTATTAAATGGATTATTTGATACAAATGATGTTGATACGAATG
>NC_090731.1:78090001-78142501 GCF_036898095.1 Palaemon carinicauda | reverse complement strand
AATACTCATTATCAGCGAACACACGTCAAAACTAATTCCAAAGAGAGAATTAATCATCAATCAACACTACACATATCTGTATTCATGATATACATACTTTTTATGTGAACATGTATGAATATTACATATCTTATTAAGAAAACATATAGAGGACAGTGACTGCAAATATTCATTACAACTTATGCAACAGAAAGTAACCTTTATATCTTAAAATACTTAACTTGTCTAAACTCTACAGTCCATTAGTGAATGCAGTCATCATACAAAGGTATTGAATGCCCTCATATGTCAAGCCTACACTCAGGCTCATTAATTGGACTCTCAGTGTGAAAGAGATCTACGATATAGTACTGGTAACCGCAAATACATTACACAGTCATTATGGTCCTAACCAAAATGATAATTGCTAGCAAAAAAAAAACTCGAATTACAAAAATAAACGTTTAAAAAAAACAAAATTCCTCGGAAAATCAACACATGTGCACATATCCTCAACATTCACTCTCCATAGATACTTTCGTATCCCTTGGGTATAACTGGATCCACTACAGTCACTATCAAACAGTGATAACAACAGCTGGTAAGTATGGCCATAAAATGCAAAGAACTCACAAGAAAAGATCATCATCAAACATCTTTAAACATACTGAAACATCATTTGATATCTTTAAACATAATGAAACATCATTCAATATCTTTAAACAGCTGTATCAAAAATTAATTAATGCGCATCATCATCAACAGTTGACTAGCTGTATCGTTCTAATAATAAGTATCATAATCAAGCAAAGCTATGTTCCTCCACTCAGAACACTTTTGCAGGCTCCTGCAGGTATCCATACAAAAAACAACAAAATGGTACCGTTACAACAACTCTTTTGGGCTATGCCTTTACTCTGCATCAAGTGAGGCATGCCTGGGATCAACAGAACCACTCCCACTGGTGGAGTGTTCCCCACACCCCCGCATTGATTGCGCGAATTTTGGCGGCGGTCTGCCTCAAAGCATCTTTCTTGAGTGCAGTAAAGCAACCTCTCCCGAGATAGGGTTCGGCAGCATTAAGAATCTGGCCTCCTTTCTCCCCCCAACCAGGGTCAGGTATGGCATCAAGAAGCGTCACAACAGGACACCAGTCCACTCAGACAGAGAAAAAACAAAATCATCCCTCAACATCTACAACAGGAATGTCCAAATTCCATAATTTTAATATGTAGAGTTAGAATCAAAAGAACGCCGAGACTTGGAGGAAATCTTTTGTTAGATGTCACTAGTGTTCCCATGACAAAACAGACAAAGAGTTGCTCATCTTACAACTTCTACGAATAGGCGGAGCCTTCTTCAACTATAGCGAATCAAAGACAGTAAAGGGCTGTTTTTGTTAGCAAAACCATAAAAAAGTTACAAATTGAGTTGCCATATTTCATTCTGTGTTATCATTTGACTTCTCGAATATCCACTACAAATACTAACTACACAAATACGCACATACACACATGTATATATATATATATATATATATATATATATATATATATATATATATATATATATATATATATATGTATGTATACACACACACACACACACACACACACACATATATATATATATATATATATATATATATATATATATATATATATATATATATATATATATATATATATATATATATATATATTTATTTATATATGTATATATATATATATATATATAATGGATTTTGGGCGAAGCGAAAAATGTATTTTTGGGTGAGAAGGCCATGACGTCCTAATGGAAGGTTCCTTTAGTAGCTTCCCAAGGGTATATATGACTACAGTGATATTCCCAGACAATCAAACCAAAGGTTTCACAGAATTCTAACTTCTGGCGCGAGTACCTTTAAGATTACTCTCAAGGGTATCATATATCATCAGGGGACGTATTCTTGACACGCCACATGGCAATCTGCACCCCGAATAGCATTTACGCCTCGAGGGGGAATACGTGGCAGAATAAAAGGGTAACTGCAACAAGGATTACCCTGGTTCCCCTACTACAATCGTATCACAGCCGCGCCAACTCCCTCTGGCGGTCATTCCTTTTAGCGTTGAGCAAGGTGCTACAGATACAGTAGATCAGGGGGGGAACCGTGAAGATCTTTTAATAGAAAAGAAGGGTGGGTCCATTAGGACGTCATGGCCATCTCACCCAAAAATAGATTTTTTGCTTCGCTCAAAATCCGTTTTTCGGGCTCAAGCCATGACGTCCTAATGGAAGCATACCAGAGAATTAATGTATCTGAGGATTTTTTTTTTTTTTTTTGTCAGTTCCTTAACCTTGGGACAACATTTCTACGGCCAAAAGGGCCAATTGAGACAAATGACGTTACCGTTATCCGTCATCATCACTAAGCATAATAATGTTAGTGCTTCCTGCCCCCTGCAGGGAAGAGTCATTTTTAGACGTTAGAAAAGGGCCTCAAGGTAGCATATATTGTATGAACAAACATAAGTATACTCTGAGAATACAAACGGTCTCAAGGATTGTATTCATTGCGGAACCAATATCAGTGTCCTCATCCGTTGATTGTAAGCATACAATGATATGAGAAATACTTACATGAGTAAGTTAAGGAACTCTGGTATTTTAAACATGCAATTGTTGGGCGAATTAGGACGCAACTGCATTTTAATAGACATTTATTCCTAATAAATGACTACATGCTAAATAAATGTAGCATGATAAGGAAATTATATAAGAGACAAACACAGAAATTAATGTTCCCCTTTTTGAAAGGGGAAAATGATGAGTGCCACTCTCAAACTGAAGAAAAGCTCTTTTAACAAGACTTTTCTTTATAATTCTGTACATGAAATAGCCTAACAGCACTGTGTACTATGTACACACGGCACTAGTGGTATCCGTATAATTTCACACCTGAGATTCTGAACAGATTTAGTGTTACCTTGGCAACACTTATTCAAAGGGAAGTCACACAAAAATTGCTGACCCCTTCTCCTTTTAATTGATAGTCCCAAACAATTTACTGTTCATCGCAGAGCTAGACGTCAGGGTCCAAAATAGCACCCGCCGCCACCACATAATGCTTCAATCCATAGATTTGCTTAGTATAGTGTCTGTAAGACATATTGGACAACCTCCGATCAGTAAGTGAGCGAAGAGGCTGAAGTCCACACACTGAAAGGTTCAGTGATGAAGCAACTTTCCTCGGATCTTTTATCTGCAGGAGTACTGTCAGGATCCGCTCTGCGAAAAAGGTAGGTGAGCTTCGCCCTCAGTTGTAGGGATAGTTTGATCCAAAGTTTTCTCCTGTAAAGAGCTGTTCCTCCTGAAGTCTGAAGTTCTATGAAGATAGACCTTAGACGCTCTACCAGACCTAGAGAGACATCTTCCTTCAGAGGGCAGATTCTGCAGGAGCCCCACCTCTTAGTGGGTAGGACGTCTTTAATGAGAAAGGATAGATAAAAAAAGAGATGCAGTTCTCCCACTTAATGTGACCCTCATCTCCAGATAGGGCCACTATTTCACTAACTCTAGTCCCAGAGGCTATAGCGAACCGAAAAAATAACCTTTTAGGTTAGATGCTTGAGGGAACAATCCTCATTGTTCACAGGTGAGGCATAATGTAGGACCTTGTCCAAAGACCATGAGATGGGCTTTAGTGGCGTTGCAGGCCTAAGTCTGCACATGTTTTCGGAAATTTATTAAAGATTTCAATCGTTAGATCCATTTAAAGGGCATATAGAAGAGGTCTTGTCGGGGGTGACTTGCACATACATAATGGTCCATAGATCCAAAGATCCCATCAAGTGACCTCTCTTGCAAAGTCGGCCATACCCTTGGTGCTTACTCAGGGGTTTATATGGGGACAAGGCCGAAGAACTAGCGTTCTCATAGTATCCAAGGATACACTGCCTCCTCCTCAAAGGCCATCGTGCTGTTGGCCGCCATACCTTGAATATAGGGGTGGACAGAGAAGGACAGGCAGAAGATCATGAGATTGCTTACGGGCCCTTTTGCTTTACAAAACAATTCAGTTTTCCCAAGAAGACTCGTATTGTCTTCTCGTTGACTACACTTGTATTCTTTTAGGAATTCTATTTGTCTTTAAGATCCCAGTCTTTTTCCTAACCGTTAAGGGCAAGGAATTCATAAAATGAGGGGATCAGGTGTATTGTGATAAATCGAAGTCAGAAAACTTCTGAACCTCCTGGATAATCCTAGGTGAATAACTAGGACTAGCCTCAGCCTCAGTTCCTTCATTACAAGGAACGGGGTGTTCTTGGGCTTCCTGGGAGCCAACAGAGCCCCTCTTCCCTGGAAGGGTCTCAGCATGTAGAGGGCCTTCCGGAGGAAATTTGATGGGCTGAACAGGAATTCTAAGTCCATCACTTCTATTGTAGAGACATGATGTCTGTTACTTCAATTAGAGGATCCTCGTATGGGGCTAAATAACGAGATAGTATCTTGATAACGCTCGTGATGAAGAGAACGATCTGCAGCTCGGGGACTTGTCCCCCTCTGGGAGGGAATAGGTCTGCATCCTTGTACCATTCCAACTCTATTGGGTTGAACCCGAGAAGAGCATCCGCTGTCACCTTGCGGATCATATATAAAAGAGCTGCTGATAGGCACCATTCCCTTAAGGAAGGAATGGCTAGCATTCCCTAATGAAATGAGACGTCCCTTATCCTCGATAGTTTCGATGCCTCATTATCGCTTCGATGCCCCAGATCAACCTGAGGAGGTCTGATCTGTGTGGAGACAGTTTATCCACTCATTACAGGGCTAAAATGGCCTACGGGTCCATGGCCTTTGGTCATTGTAGGGTAAGCGAAGAGGGAATGACCATCATTAGTCCTATTAGATCTCTTCGAGCGTTTGATGCATATCTTCTCCAGCCTCTTAACGCATCTTACAGTTGTGCACGTAGCACTGGGTCTGTCATCATCGTGAACTGGAGAGAGTTCGAAACTCCTCCCTGTTAGCGTCATGGAATCCTGACTGATTACAATAGTTTCTTGACAGACCTTGCAATCTCCTTTTACATCCCCAGGGGAAAGGGGCGTTAGGGTGACTACAGGTTTCAGTGATTTTTCAAAAACATTGAAGCCCCTGAACTGGAGAGAATCGAGACTTCTTGAAGTTATTTGCATCCTCGATGTTCTGGGGCCGGATCATCTCCATGGATGCTCATAGACAGTCGTTTCGGGTGCTGCCCACCCCAGCCTGTCGTCCAGGGCCATTGTTGCCTGAACTCTTTCTAGGCTTGGTTTCGCTTGACTGTGTCTGCTAATTCCGTGAAGATCCTAGGACTGAATCTAGTCCGACGAGAATCTTGTCTAGGATATATGTTATCTTCTGTAATTTGGATCCTAGGTAGGAGGGGAGGGGATGACTGACTGGAAGTTACTGATAGACATCTTCCAGGTCTGGCTAGAATGTCAACACCCCTTACTGAATAAGGTCCTTATGTTCAGAAGGATTAACATTCTGAACTTGCTGTTTTATTGGAACTTGTTGAGTGGCACCAAGACTCAGAGTTTTCTTGAGTCTTTCATGTGAACACTAAACAGCCTTCCTTGGAAATCGATGGACTCTACTTTCTTCACCGCTAGTAGGGTCTAGAGCTCTAAGGTATACTCTTCTAGGGGGGATTTGAATATAAGAAGAGTTGAAGAAAGGATGGTGGAGGTATGTCCATTTCCATTCTAGTCTCATCTTGGTTAGATCTTGGACCCAAGGGATCGAAGGTCCGGCGATCCAGAAGGAACTTCCCTCCTACCAGAAGCGTCTGTTTGCTTCGTATGATCTGAAGGTGTATATATCTGACCGTCTGTGGAACAACGGTCATTGTAACTGTGGGATGCTGTTTAACATCCTAAGGAGAACTAAGAAACCCTTCCGTTCTCCTTTCAGGCCATACCTGACCGTTTGCCTATATCAGCTTTTCAGTGTTTCACTGTAATAGAAGATTCCTTTCTATGTATAAAGCTTAGGATAAGTACGCTGGAAAAAGAGGAGAGACACATACGTGTAAATCCTTCCAGCCAACTGCTGCGGCCTTCCTAATTATTGATTCTAGGACATCCCCTTTCAAGAAGGGGCCGATGGAAGATTCTAGTCCATAAGGATAGAGTAGCGTCCTACATCCGAGGAATTAATAATTAGAATCAAGAGGCTGATGAAGAATCAGCCTAACGAAAAAAAGGGGGGGGGGAGTGGATCCCCCAAATCAGGTAGGTCTCAGCAAGGGATTGTGCTTAGAAGCACAACATACTGGAAAACCATTCTATTGTATGGTTATGTACCAAAGATTTCTGTCTGCGATATGGTCCTATACTGCAGATGTACAGGGTATTGTATACCCCTATACAACTGGCATGTTACCGCCAAGGCTAGTACTTGGGGGTAAGTTAACTGCACAGTACTTCAGTACCGATATGGCTAGCAGGTTTTCGACATATCAGTGACTTGTCGGCTGTCAGCAGGTCGCTGACAGAAGTCACACCATCCTAGCCAGTATTCAATGTGACTGGGTAGTGGTGAAAACTATACGCATAGTCAGCAGATCTCTGAAACAGAGGCGACTCCTCGGGTTGTCGGCAGACCGCCGGTAATCGGCGGGCTGTCGATTGAAGGCATACCAACTCAGTTATTGACTGGGTGGTGACCAAGGGCACACACTACCGGCTCTTGGCGGCGGAGTCAGATGTGACAGTGAAACAATGACTGCTGTCGTTGATTTCACTACAAGGTGTGGCTAGATTGTTGAGTCTCTGCCCGGTGTTTGTCAGTCGGGGGTCCGAGTCCCACTCAGACTCACTAGTGCCGTTAGTGTCTGCAACCTCATCTTGAGAGGCAGGGTTTGGGGGGGGGCGGTTAGACCTTAAAAACCTTTAAAAGGAACACTAAATTCGCAGTTTTCGTAATGAGTAGTGAAATTTTCAGTCCAATTCCCGTAGAGTTCTCGATTTTTTGCGAGTTCGCAACTGAACCGCATTTATGAGATAACTTCTGAAACCAAACCAACCACAATTCGACAACTCTAGACTGCCGTCTTGTAGGTTGGGGATTTAGAAATAATATTGCTGGGGGGGGGCGAGCCTGCATATATTATGTCCGTGAAAATACTCACCTTTATAACTGCAGAAGACTGCAATGCATCATCTGGTGTCCCTCCTGTAAGGAAGGGAGAACAGAAATGAGTATTCAATTGATTATCGCACCGATAAACAATTTGTAAAATCGTCTTTTGACAAAAATAGCTTAGGACAGAAAGCTAAAAGAGATAGTGGGAGATATACCCGTGTATCCCTTGTGGGCCAATGCTGTTACTTCTCAGTGTTAAGATAAGGAAATTCCTCCAACCGGGGAATTCCCTGAAGAAAAGGGGTTCGAACACCTAGGTGTAAGGAAGTGTACAAGCACTGTCCCCCTCTATACTTAACGCTGTGAGGTAAGGAGGATTGATTAACAATCAGAGTATCGAAGGAATGTCATTCTTTCGAAATAGGAGCGGTAACAGCAGAAGTTCACATCCACAATATATTGATTAGAAATTAAAAGACATATATTTATGTATCCCAACCCATCTATTTGCTGTAACATCCCTTACAATATTAAAACAGGGAGTTTCCTGGACAGGGAAACTCGGGGATAAGGGCTCTCCCCTTTAGGGGTTAGAGGCATCACACCACCGGCCCTTTACGAAATTTAATATTGCAGGGTAAATGGAAACTGATTTCAAATCAGAATATTGATGAAATATTATTCTATCAATATAGAATGGGGTTCAGCAAATATCTGGACAGGGATACCCAAGATATATTGGAAATAACTACTAGTATAATATATACGTTAGTTATCCATCTGCCGTATTTACTATACTGCAAATATACTGACTACCTGTATAGGCCTATACCGTAGTTCAGCCGGCAGAAATTAAAAGACATATACTTATGCATCCCAAGCAATCTATTTGCTGTGACCTCCCTTACAATATTAAATCAGGGAGTTTCCTGATCAGGGAAACTCAGGGATAAGGGCTCTCCCCTATAGGGGTTAGGGGTGTCACACCACCAGCCCTTTACGAAATTCAATATTGCAGGGTAAATGAAAACTGATTTCAAATCAGAATATTGATGAAATATTATACTATCAATATAGAATGGGGTTCAGTAAATATCTGGACAGGGATACCCAAGATATATTGGAAATAACTACTAGTATAATATATACGTTAGTAATCCATCTGCCGTATATACTATACTGCAAATATACTGACTACCTGTATAGTCATATACTGTAGTTCAGGCGGCTTGTTGCCGGATTAGCTAGCTATTGCCGGAGCATCTAGCAAGCTAGATAAAAGAGAGAGAGAGAGAGAGAAAACATGGAGTGAAGGCTATTTATTACTGTATATATATCCAGTAATAAAAGATGAAAAAGTCTAATTTTACTGCCTTTCTCCGAAAAGAAGGTTCACTTCCATTCAGCCACAGTACTATTGCCGGCTTACTACTGTAGGCCAGCCTCCGGCAGCATGAATACAGTCAGCTTGCTATTTACTGAGTCAGTACCTATCTGTGCCGGTCTACTGCCGGCCAGAACGATACGCCGACAACGGAAACTGTGGCTAGCAGTTCAAGGGAGAACTGGAGAACCTTGGTGTCACAAGGGACCTCCTATCCACATCCACCAAGGCTGCTGGAAGCCGGCAGTCGCCGACAGCTGTCATGGCCTCTGGCAGTCGGCAGTCGCCAACAGCTGACGGCTGAGGAGTGGGGGTCTGGGCGGCTCTGGCAACCCACCGGCAATGGTAAGGTTGCAGGAGTCCAGCACAGGAAAGAAAATGGCTCGGCCATCGTAAAAGAATAGAGAGGGGAGGGGAAAGGGTCCTATATGAGGTATAGGAGGGACCGGCAATGTTGCCGGACCTACACACCTAGAAGAACCTCTGTTTCAGTACCGGCACGACCACAAGCGGCAGGAGAATCATTATTTTCCAGCTTAGGGGATGCTAATACAGTTAAGGGGACGGCAGCTCATGCCATTCTTCTCAACAAGGGAGAAACAGAGTTCCAATGCCAGCGCCATCCTAGGCCACAAGAGTATACGACTCTATAGACTAGGGCCGACGAGCATAGGACTAGTCTACTAGACCACAGGGAGAAAGTGGCGGCAACATTCGACCACTTCAGGTGTAATCTAGGGAGGGCTAGCCTCCTATGCCGGCAGTTCCGCCGACAGGGGAATGCAATCACCCCGCCGACCGACTGCCGACAAAGACTAAATACTCTGAGGTTCTAATCGAGCCCCAAAACTTGCCGTCTGCCGTTAAGGGATGAGACAGAAAACTCTAGGCTAGTCATGCCTGAATTCGAAATTCAAGGCCGACACAGAGAGTTGTAGCCTAAGGCTACTCTCAGAGGGTAGAGAGATTACCCATAAATCTCTAGCGAGATTAGTAACGGTTAGTATAATTCCAGGAGATATTGATCTCCAGGAATGATAACCGATACACAAGGGTAACCGGGGAAATGACGAAAGTATATGTTGTCTAGGTTATGTTACCTGGACAAGAGGAGATCTCGGTTACCTAAATCTCTGACATATACGATCGTCATGGAAAGGGAAAATTATGCTTATAAATATCTTTACAATATATAATGCCTAAATAGCTTTCATAATAACAATTAAGCTATTTAAACCGGAATGTCGTTCTGCTAACTGAACAGCACATGTTCAAAGAACGACAGCGCCTATGGCGACACCGGCGATCGGTGAAGATCCACACACAATAAATATACTAAACTCATTGTGCGGCCGGAACTAAATTGCATATTGTAAAGAATAAATACTCAACTTTCTGGATGGAGAAAGAAGTCGTAGAAAGCATAAAGATTCCCAGAAATCGATCGAAAATGTCAGATCGACAGGGAATACCACCGTAGCGAGTCGCTACAGATAAAGGAATGACCGCCAGAGGGAGTTGGCGCGGTTGTGATACGATTGTAGTAGGGGAACCAGGGTAATCTTTGTTGCGGTTACCCTTCTATTCTAGCACGTATTCCCCCTCGAGGCGTAAAGAGTATTCGGGGTGCAGATTGCCATGTAGCGTGTCAAGATTACGTCCTCTGATGATATAGATACCCTTGAGAATAATCTTAAAGGTACTCGCGCCAGAAGTTAGAATTCTGTGAAACCTTTGGTTTGATTCTCTGGAAATATCATTGTAGTCATATATACCCTTGGGAAGCTACTAAAGGAACCTCCCATTAGGACCTCATGGCTTGAGCCCAAATATATATATATATATATATATATATATATATATATATATATATATATATATATATATATATATATATATATATATATATTATATATATATATATATATATATATATATATATATATATATATATATATATATATATATGTATACATATATATAATATATATATATATATATATATATATATATATATATATATATATATATATATATATATATATATTATCATTAACCCATAAAAACATGTAAGAAACCTTTGAGTGTCGTAGCTAAACAATTCCTTCCGTTAACAGCTACATTAGATTGTTCCGACACTAGTCTTCTTCAATTTCCTGATGAAAAAAAAAGTAGTTTCAATTATGATTCAGTGTTATGAAATATTGATAAGAACACCATACATGAGTTATACACACTTAAAGGACATTCAGAGAGAGAGAGAGAGAGAGAGAGAGAGAGAGAGAGAGAGAGAGAGAGAGAGAGATCAAAATTAATTGTTTTAGTTTACACTAGTTAATGAATTAATCTATCACCACATAAACTCCATTTTAGACATTTGTGCATATCAAAATTTTGATTATTATTATTATGCAATGTTTCCAATAGAAATTATTGCATAATGCTTCCAAAAGCTTGTCGTTATTTTCCGGATGCTAGATTGACTGCTAAATTTTTTCTGCTTTTTAGATATTCATAGATTGCAACATATCGTAATACGGAAGGATACTTTACTGTAAAATATTTCCCTAGTTATTCAGATTCATTCCCTTTCGTTGAGCCTTGCCGTCTTACCGGCTGTGATCTTGGCCTAGAATAATTAGCATTTACATTTTAATTGAAATTTTCAACATACACAGTAAAATTTTAGCTGCATTGCAAATTCAATCTTTATTGCAAGATCATTATTCGCTTGATAATTATCGAGGCCGTATGGCAAAGTTAAAGATAGTTATTACAGGGTATAGATAATTGAATTATTTTGTAAGATTTAAATGCCTATCCAAATAATGGGTGATTTTGGGGGAAAAAATAGCTGTAATTGGTGAGTCTTCTTTTGGGCTTTTGGGGGATTTACTTCCTTAAGGATCCGTATACCAACATTTGTCTGGGTTGATATAGTTTCATCATTATATTTTGTAGTCCTCTATATACCTTAAATTCTCCTTAGGAAAATTTACCCGTTTGGTTCAAAATCAGCCAAGATATTTTAGTTAACTGGAATAATGATAAAGGAATGGGATATATACAGTATAAAAAGATCTGAATGACAACACTTATTCATGGAAGCATGCTTCATAATCCAAGCTTTTTTTTAGTTTGATGTAGATTGTAAAAACTAAGATAGAAGAAAATGGAATACAGTTTCACCAAATGTATTATTTCGGAATCCAGCCAATAAATATCTTGTCTTGGCTTCACACAAATATCAAATAGTTCCAGGTTAGAATGGTAAAGTGAAGGTGATTCATGCCTCCGCTTTGGAGAGATTTCTTTTCTGAAGGTACAGTGAGAAGCTAAGAACCAATATTGAGGGTCGAAGTCGAGCACCAAAGCGAATGATAAAAAGGAACACAAATGTTGAATAATGAAACAGAGGAACACAAATGTTAAAGAATAAAAACCTAAAGAATGAAAGAAAGGGGCACAAATGTTAAGGAATCAAGACCTAACAAGACATGTCAGGGGATAGAGGAAGAAGCTCAGAAGATAAAATATTAAGAGTGAGAGAATATATTTAGGGATCCAAGGGTATCGCTCCTCAGCTGTATGATTTAGTGATTAAAAGGACAATAAAACATTTATTTCCGCGATATTTTAATATTTGGTT
This sequence comes from Palaemon carinicauda, assembly GCF_036898095.1. NCBI lineage: Eukaryota > Metazoa > Arthropoda > Malacostraca > Decapoda > Palaemonidae > Palaemon > Palaemon carinicauda. The sequence goes on along the minus strand of NC_090731.1, from coordinate 78,130,373 downwards.
TTTCCTTTTCTTGCTTACTGCATCGGCTGTAGAAATTGGCGTTCAACAACTACCTTGATAGGCTGAGGAGCTGGTATGGATAGCCTTTGCTCGAACAATCCGAACTACAGCTTCAAGGATAGTAATATATATTCGCTTGTTAAGCGCCCATCTACCTAGAGTAATTCACCCAGTCAAAAGACCCACATCCAGCAAGCACCACTTAGCTGTGCTAATACGGGCACTTGATCACTGTAAATAGGGACTTTACCATAAAGAGTTAATCCTATTTGAATCAAGATCATAAAACCTTTGTGCAGGAAATTGATAAGAAGTCAGTTTTATCGCCAAGCTAAGTAGTTTCTCAAGATAAAAGTACTAACAATTATATAATAATTGATAACTTACAATCAGGATATTAGCATGGGAATAATTTTGTGTGTATGCCATCTCAACATATTTTTTTTTTTTTCGGGCAAATTAGAGGAGAATACAATTTGGAAAAATAAGTATATCATAGTTTCATTACAAAATTTTTGAAAATTTCGTTGTTTTACAACTAAACTGCTTATGATCTGTCACTAAAACAAATTTCTGAAAGCATTTGCCAGAAAGAAAAAGTGTCCTCATTTACCTCAATATAACTTATTTTCGATACGAAATACTAAATTCCGATTGTATTCAAGGTGCTACGCAGTCATCATTATCTATTGTATCCATCATTGTCTATCTATTATGTAAAGTTAATAAATAAATTTCGTTACTTATCAACCTTCCAACATCAGCAGCTACTTTCTTCTACTGCTGCTATCTTTTACAAATCAACTAATAATGAATTAGGTTAGAAATATTTGCTAGAACATTAACGCTTATCAAATAACATTTAGTCAATGATTCAGTATCTTACAGGCTGTATCAAGAATCTACAATTAACCTGTTTTCACAACACCCAAAACAGAAATGACTTTGACCTTTTCTTATTTCCTCAGTGTCGGACTGGCCAGGGCACGGGGGGGGGGGGGGAAACTCCCCCACCCGACCCTTCCCTGGAAAACGAAAAATTATGCTATATATATATATATATATATATATATATATATATATATATATATATATATATATATATATATATATATATATATATGTATATATATATGTGTGTGTGTGTGTGTGTGTGTGTGTGTGTTTTGTATTTACAGTGGATAGTTTTGATGTCAAATAACAAAACAATGAAATATGAAATATGGCAACTCAATTTGTAACATTTGTATGCTTTTGCATACGGGCCTTTACTGTCTTTGATTTGCTAAGGTTGGAGAAGGCTCCGCCCTTTTCGTGGCAGTTGTGAGAGGAGCAACTCCCTGTCTGTTTTGTCATGGGAACACTAGTGACATCTACCGAGAAATTTCCCTGAGTGTCGGCTTTCTTTTGATTCTAACTGTACCTGTCAAGTTACAACAAGGGACATCAATAACTCTAAGGGTATCTCGACGCCCATGTACAGAAACTCTCACTCTCTCTCTCTCTCTCTCTCTCTCTCTCTCTCTCTCTCTCTCTCTCTCTCTCTCTCTCTTACATGCTTTCCCTAAGCGCGCCATCATGACGACATCGTCATCTGTGCTATGTTTTCAAACTCTATAGATGCCCGATGTTCGAATTCCAATCTGGGCAAACTGCTTTCTGACACAAGTTTCAAAACAGAGGCACACACTTTACATACACTGCCTTTCACAACACTCTGATACTCTTATCTTTTGCAGTCTTATCTCTTTTGCTTGTACTCAACTAGGCCTAGCTCGAACCCTGTCAAACAAACAACAATCATTCTAGGATACTTGTTCATCCAAGTTGACCCTACATTACGCAAACAAGGGCTCTTACGTCTACATCACATCACAGAGAACTGACTTGAAATTGAAACTTCCTAGTGCAATTAATGATAGGAAAAAAATATTCCGATCAGATGTACGTTAAAACTCAAACAATAAAAAATACGACATGGTGAAAAAACGTACATTTACGTTAAAACTGATCAGCATAAAATTTTGCTAAAGTCAAAGTGTTTACAAATTACGTTAGAACCTAATTCAGAACATAACACATTCTACATAACCTGTCACAGATGTTCAATAAAAAAAAAATCTCTTTAATCTAATTTTTTTTTCGTTACTTCCCTAAGGTATCCAAGGGACAAATCCTTCTATCTGTTTTACTAAAAACCACTGAAATAACGAATAACTAGAACTCATACAAACTTCAATTTGCATGTCTACTCAAAGAAACACATTCAGCATGAGCTTAACTCTCCTAAGGATAGGTAGCAATAACTGATTCCGTAACAAATGAGACAAAAATATCGTAACTGAAACTCTAATAATCGGCTATAAAATTCATTCTTTCTTACTTAACTTTCCACACAGCTATCTCACAAAACTCTGACGCTATCAGTCATAAAGAAACAAATTCTTGTTTGGTCATCTCATGATTTTTTCTTTTGTTCTGCAGACACGATCCTTCACACACATGCTTATATGGGCCAAATCAGACGACGCTCATTTTGCCTCAATCATCAAAATCATTCGCACAGTGCAGGATAGCATTTCCACGTTCATAGCGAACAACAGTTGTGATTCTAATAACTCCTTTCACACTGTAACTAACATTTTCACAATTCTCCACAAATCTTGTAATTTTCTTACAACACTTGCTTAGTACAAAAACTTATAATTAGAAATATCAGAAAAAGAAACAACCTAAAAAACATAGCGTGCAAAACAAAGCGAACTGAAAAACCAAATTTGAGCTCAAAATCTTAAAATTACATCCTTAAATCATACACAAAACAAGTATTACAGCACAACAAACTATGCAAACAGAGAAAAAAAACAAAAAAAAACAAACAAAAAAAAATAGGAAACTACATGTACACATTGCCGAGTCTCCTTTGCTTTTTAGACAAGTCACTGAGACTCATAAGTCTGAAGGGCATTTAACTAGCCTTTTATTACTATCTTTAAACGGACGTAAGTCTTAAAATTTTTTCTCTCATTAATTCACCAAGTCACTTAATTACAATCAAAATCACCTCTATCGTTATAATTTGACAAAAAAATATGTCCTTTTTTTTAACATAATCTGACATAAAACATCTGTTACTTTTTCTTATCATTCATTAACTAATTAATGAGGGGTAATGGTATGGCTACTTATAATTACTCCCTAACTCAAAGTTTATTCTGATAATATGATTCTGTGACGAGCCGAGAGAAGGTTGTAACTCAAAGACAGGATGAAAGCAACTGAGTAACTTTATTACAGACACTCACCTTTATATACAAAAACTCAATGCAAAAGGAAATTTCCTGTTCAACCAGTTAACAGTTAACGGTGAGAAAAAACATACATGTTACTCAAGTTCTCTTTAGTGCGAGGAGAGAGCGAAGATACAAGCATAATATATAAACAAAATGAAATGTCGTTACTATGTACGATCGTGTGACATACAGTTGGTACATGGCTCCCTCCATAAAAATGACATATTGTACATGTTAAATAGAGCGCCCTGATCTAGAGGGGCAAACTGTAGGCGGGTCATCTGGCCGGAGATAAGCAGGTTTTAGACGATCAATGGAGACCCAGTCTTCTCTGCCACGAATGTTTAGTAGGAATACTTTCAGACTGCAGTGGATCACAAGGAAGGGGCCAGTGAAAGGGGGCGTTAGCAGTGGCTTGCTAGTGTCGTTGCGCAGGAAGACGTGTGTTGCAGAGTGCAAGTCTGTCGGTATGTGATGCTTCGCTGGGGGCTTGTAAGTCTGACGGCATGGAGTAAATTTTTCAACGACATGGCGTATGCACTGGAGATGGAGATCGTCGGAGGAGGTTATAGAAGGACAAAATTCACCAAGGACGACCAACAGGTTGCCATACACCATTTCAGCTGCCGAGACATCGAGGGTGTCTTTAGGAGTGGTCCATAGTCCCAGGAGGACCCAGGGAAACTGAGTAAACCAATTGGAATCCTTGCAGCGGGACATCAAAGCTGCTTTGAGGGTGCGATGAAAACGTTCAACCATTCCATTGGCAGCGGGGATGTAGGCAGTTGTCTGATGTAGTGTGATGCCCAGGAGATTCGCTAATGATGACCACAATTGAGAGGTGAAAGTAGTACCCCTGTCAGAAGTAATATGCTCAGGGATACCAAATCTTGCAATCCATCCTGAGAGTAAGGCAGATGTACATGAGGCGGACGTAGCAGTTTCCATGGAATGGCTTCAGGCCAACGAGTGGAGCGGTCGATGATGGTAAACAGGTAACGATGTCCTTGTGATGTGGGTAGGGGGCCTACAACATTGAAGTGAATGTGTGCAAAACGACGCTGAGGTTGAGGAAAGGTGCCCTCTCCTGAATCGGTGTGTCGATGTACTTTGGAAGTTTGGCAAGAAGTACAGGCGCGGACCAAATCCTTAGCATCCTTAGAAATGCCTTGCCAAATGAACTTCATCTCCAGCAGCTGTGCAGTAGAATGGCACGAGGGATGTGAAAGGCCATAAATGAAATCAAACACCTTCTGGCGCATGGGAGCAGGAATCCAAGGTAGCGGTCTACCAGTACTGACGTCACAGAGGAGGGTGGTGTTGGAGTCTTCGAGGGGGAAGTCTTCCCAACGGAGGGACATGCAGGATGTCCTACATGCTTGATACTCTGGATCCTATTGTTGGGCTTCAGCCAAGGCGTTGTAATCCAATTCCAGTTGAACGGCAGCCAACATGTTTCTTGACAGGGCATCGGCAACGGGTTTCATCTTCCCAGGGACGTATTGGAGGGTACAATTGTATTCAGCCACAGTGGAGAGATGTCGGCGTTGACGGGTGGACCAGGCATCAGACTGTCGAGTGAAGTCGTGCACCAGAGGCATGTGGTCTGTATGAATGATGAAGGGCGTGCCTTCTAAGAAATGGTGAAAGTGACGGACAGCCAAGTGCACCGCCAGCAATTCGTGATGGAAGGCAGAATAATCCGATTCTGCCTTGCACAGTTTTCTGATAAAGAAGGCCAATGGCAAGCCGTTGACCACCTGCATGAGTACTGTACCAATAGCGACGTCGCTGGCATCGGTGGAGAGAAGGATAGGGGCATGTGGGATAGGATAAGTGAGAGCCGCAGCGGTTGATAGGGCCTTCTTTGCATTGCAGAAGGCTGCTTCTTGAAGGGAACACCACTTCAGGTCTTTTAGCTTGTCTTTGAGGGAGGCGTAGAGGGGAGCAAGAGTGGCAGCAATGGCTGGCAGAAAACGGTGATAATAGTTGATCATGCCCAAGAATTCCTGCAGAGCTTTGACGGTCCAGGGTGCGGGAAGTCCTGAAAGGCTGCTACCTTCTCAGGGAGGGGATGAACTCCTTCAGGAGTAATGCGGTGCCCTAAGAACGACACTTTGTTGGCGCCAAAGGTACACTTGTCGTAACAGACTACAAGGCCGTTTTGTTGCAGGCGGTCGAACACGATGTGCAGGTGACAGAGGTGTTCCTCTTTTGAGGAGGAGAACATAAATATGTCGTCCACATAACATACACAGAAGGGGAGGTCCCCTAAAATGCAATCCATGAGACGTTGAAACGTGATCCCAGCATTACAAAGGCCAAAACAGGAGTAATTGAAGGTGTATGTACCGAAGGGAGGGGTGATGGCGGTCTTGTGGATGTCTTCTGTGTTCATAGGCACCTGATAATACCCTTTCAGGAGGTCGAGCGTAGAGATAACCTTCGCTTTGTGCAGGTAGGAGGTCACGTCGGCGATGTTTGGGAGGGGGTAGTTTGCATGTTCCCCGCACGGACGGAGGGAGCCTTGTTTCTTCAGCACAATGTGTAAGGGTGACGACCATGGGCTGGAGGCCTTTTGGCAAAGGCCCACTTCCTCCATTTCGGCGAACGTCTGTTTGGCGATTGCCAATCGTTCTGGTGCCAGACGTCTGAATTTTGCGAAAACTGGGGGTCCCGTCGTCTTGATATGGTGATGAATACCATGCTTGGCAGGAGCCATAGGCGTTTGGCAAAGTTCTGGACGGAAAACACCCGGGTACGACGTGAGGAGGTGGGCGTAGGCATCCGTGGGTGCGCTGATGGTGAGAGCGAGGTTGGAGGAGGCGGGTTGAAGAGGTGTCAACATGTACGTGTCTGCGTTGACCAATCGTCGGTGGGCGACATCGACCAGAAGGTGGAAATGAGAGAAGAAATCCGCACCAAGGATTGGCAATGTGACGTCAGCATCGAGAAACTTTCAATTAAATTTACTGTTTCTAAACGATAATGTGAGCTTCTCGTAACCTTAATTGGGTATCACAGATCCATTGGCAGATACACAGCGGACGTCGGCAGATGTAGACAGACTACATCATGTCCTGAAGAGTTCCCTTGGCAAAAGAGAATCATAAGCACCCGTGTCTACCAAAAATTTCACGCCCGTTCCTGCCTCATGTGAAAACAAAAGATTAGAAACACGGGAGGCCACCGCCACGAGCGATGGCCTACTTACACGTTTTTTGGCCACGGACTATCCTTGGCACATTTCTTCGCTGTTGCCCCGAATCTGGTGTGGTAGCAGCAAAACTGCGGCGGATGGAAGGCAGTAAGTGGCTGTAGAAGTTGTTGGTTGGGGCGTGAGTGAGTGGTGGGTGGTGGGTGGCTTTATCGCCGCTTCGGCACGTCACTGGCTAGGTGTGTATGTCCTTCGTCATTCACGTCAGCTATGGTTAACGTTGAATAGGCATCCTCTTCGTCAAAAGTGGAGGCGTTGATGGAGGTCATGAAGTGGCTCTCCATAAGGGCGTCGGCTTTGGTCATCAAGTCCTTTATGGGTAAACTATCGACATCGGGTATGGCAGCGCGTACAGGTTCGGGTAAACGGTGTATCCAAAGGGAACGGAGTAGGTTCACCTCACGAGGAGAGCCGTCTGCGGCAGGTTGCAGGCGAGCGATACTGGTCATTTCCCTGAGGGCGAGCGAAGCCCTTTGGTCCCCCAACGGTTGTTGAGAGAGCTGGAAAAGCTTTGCTATATGGGCGGCTGGCAACGGCGACTACTGCTGCAAAAGGTATATTTTGAACGCGTCTTACGCTATATGGGTGTCTCCTTGTTCACAAAGCCAGTCGGATATTTCTGGGAAGGTGTCCTCGGGTATCGCCGCGAGTACATAATCTGCTTTGGTGGTGGACCGAGTCACGCCCTCGATGCGTAACTGGACTTCTGTGCGCTGAAACCAAGCATACGCCTCTCTGCTGGCGAATGACGAAAGTTTCAATGGGGCAGTCGCAGCGCCAACTTCCGTATAGTCCGTCATAGTACAAACGATGGAGGGGCGAGGGGAAGTGGAAGGCGGGAGGAGCCAGTCGCCTTCCGGGGTCACCAATGTGACGAGCCGAGAGAAGGTTGTGACTCAAAGACAGGATGAAAGCAACTGAGTAACTTTATTACAGACACTTGCCTTTATATACATGTACAAAAATAAATGTAATTTATTTTTCTGTATAAAATTTTTTCTAATATTTTCTCACGCAGTTTTGTGTGTGGACTTGAGTGGGGTAATTTTGGCGGTTATATGTTCTGTGTGCATGACTGTTCTGGGTAAAATGTCTTTACAGGCTTTTTGGAATGTAATTTCAAGGTAATTTGCATAATGGCCCTATCTGCTGTTGGGTGGTCTTAAAGACCAAGACAAGCAATAATTCTCGGGAACTAATCTTTGTTTTGATTTCCGAGCTAACGTGTGACACGGCGGAGAAATGGTCGGCAGTGAATTCTGCTACTTCAACTGAGACTGTAGCTTAAGGGGTTCACTGCTACAACCCTTTTTGGGCTCAAGCCATGACGTCCTGATGGAAGGTTCCTTCAGTAGCTTCCTGAGGGTATATATGACTAGTAGATATTCACAGAAAATTAACTAAAGGTTTCACAGAATTCTAACATCTGGTGTGAGTACCCATAAGGTTTCCCTTTAGGATATCGTATAATAACAGGGGACGTATGTTTGACACGCCACATAGCTATCTACACCCCACATAGCGTTTACGCTTCGAGGGGGAAGTGTGGCAAGTATTAGGAGCAGCCGTTACAAAACTCTCCTCCTGCTTTACTGTTACGGTACCTAACGATGTAAACAAACGGCCGCCACAGCTGTCCGCCATCTTGGTTCACGTCACATCCGCGCGCTCCATTTCTTGTTCTGTAGCGTACCTGAGCAACGTGTTTTTCCCAGTGTTAGCTATTTTAGTGCATCATGTCGCAATCTTCAGCCTTGCCTTCTTCTGGAAAGTTGAGTACCATATTCTTGTATTGTATAAATAAGCTCCAGCCATAAATTAACGACTTTTTATCTTTAATTTTTGTGTTTTGTGGCTGAGCTGTGCCCCGACCGGAGGCGTCATGTTGCGACGCTGTTGCTCACCTCGCATGCATCATTTAGTTAGCCAGAGCAACCTTCCCGGTCTTATAACTAATAACTACATTAGTTATTTAGTCTTCATTGCTAGGAATTAGTTATATTATGCCGTTAGTATTCATTTTAGGCAACTAGTGTTAGCCTAACCCTATGGTAGATTGCTGGCCTAGCCTCTAGGCTCGATAGCCTAGTGTTCATGTTTACTTCTTGCATGATATAATAAGTGTTCCTAGTGTTATTTTATAAAATGAAGATTAGGCATTTATAAAAACAAGATTCAGTGATTGCACAGATTATTTCGCCTTCTAGGTAGTGTACAAAGGGTTTCGGTGATCTTGGTAGTCGTCTCCCTTGCCCCTAACCTAACACTGCGGCTATTGTATACTCCCTTACCTCCCCAGTTACCTTACCTAAGGTAATCTCCTCCCTCTGAGGTAGCCTAGGCTACATCCTACCCCTCTTTACCTCGAATTGCATTCGGGTAAGGTTAGGCTAGGATTTTCCTTCCCAACTCCCTGCCATAGTACATGCGCTTTGAGTTTGGGACGGAACCTCAGAGTACCAGTCGTTCCCCCCCCCCCAGCTCCTAATTAGGAGAATGTACTCTCCTTCTGGTCCCTGCTGGAGGGTGAAGGTGGTGGGGCTCTGCCCTTCCCCCTAGTCCTCACTTGCTATGGGATAGCATTCGTCAGTCGGTCTGCCAGTGGAGGACCTCCCTTCTTTGAGTGTTCTTCGGTCTTCCCTTGGGCCGTCACTGGCAACATAGCCGACTGCCGGCTCTCTACCGCCGGATGAAAGGTAGCATCCCTCCCTTTCATTTGAACACTTCTTCCGGAGGAAGATTGGATTAGGTACTGGGTATTACCCTTTCCTCTCTCTCCTCTTATCCTATCCCTCTCTCTCTCAGTGCCGCCCCCCACTCTGCCGGCGCCAGCCGTCAGAGTCTTCGGTACCCTTCCTGTCTCATTGAATGATATCAGTGTCGGTTACCGTCGCCGGCCACCTGCCGGCAGCCCGGGACCGCCGGCTTGCCGGCGATCTGCCATCACCTAAGGTGTCACCCTCTCTCTCTGCCACATAGACTGATAGCTTGGAAGGGTCCATCCTTGATGGGGACCTGCCGGCGCCAGACGAGCCTCCGGCATGCCGCTAGGCTGCCGGGGCCACCAATCTTGGCGTTACAGTGGACAGTTACTCCTCCCTCCTGCCGGCCCCGTGCTGGCAGCTAATATTGTACAGCTATGGATAATAGCCAGTACACCCATGGTATAGTTATACCCTAGACTGAAAACTATTATGTATAGTTGTACAGTAAAATCTTTTCAGCATATTCTGCGCATCCATGTGCAGTCTCTTGCCGGGACCTAATCTGATAAGGGAGCTTAGCTTATCCCCCTTTTTCTTATACACTGAATGAATTCAGCTTCCCCCTCTTACTGTACCTAATTCCCAGAGGAAGCCTAAGCTTGGCTCATCCAGCACGGATGTTCTTCCTCCCCTCAGGGCCCATGACGGTCCTCTTGAATTAGTTACAGTCTGGGGTCGCAGCAATTGGCTGGGCGGGATGCAAAAATATGTCTTTCCTACCTCCTTTCTGGCTTACCTATCCTAAGCCTATATACACTGGAATCTTATATTATAAGTTTATAACTTATTCTAATCTAAGATTACTGTAAGTCATGTTTCTATTGACTTCCTAATACTCATTTCCTCTTTCTTTTACAGGAGGAGTACGTGAAGTGTGAGAGCGCCTTCTGCAGCGTTCGTTGCCCTAACTTTCATGGCCACCTGGCGTGCCGGACCCACGCTGGCTGTTCCATCACGAAGGGGAACCTTCGCTACTGGGATCCGCAGGCCTGTAACGTCTGCAAGGACCTGCTCGATGAAGCGTTTGACAACCCTCAGTCAGCAGAGGCTGGGAATAACGCTCGGGAGAAACTGCGCAAGTGGGTGCGCGGGTTTCAAAAGAACGCCATGGGGCCCTATCTCACAAGCGAGAAGATGAAAGCCCTGATGTTTCCTAAGGCATCTGCTGATGCCGTTATCCCCAAGGATGAGATCCCGTGCGTCCAACTAACGGTCTAACCGGATGTTGCGGCCGCTCTCCAAGATTGTCATATTGACGAAGTGGAGAGGATGTCGGATGTGTCCGAAAATACGGAAAGGACCCTCATGACTGAGGGTCAAGAAGAGGAAGAGGATCAGGTGGAGACCCCTGATTCTGAGGACGAGATTGCCCGTCCGCCCTCCGTGACTTCCGTCGTGTTCTCTGAACCATTCCCCTCTACATCTGCTACCCCGATACCTGTGGTACCGGGCACCCAGGATACCATCCAAGCTCTGGTGGCATTCCTGGACGAAAAGTTCCGCAAGGGGCATGCGGACCTTAAGAGGGAACTTCTGAGCTTGAAGAGGCAGACGAAGAAGATCTCCGTCAAGGATCTTCCCTCCTGTTCAGTGACCAATCCCTGGAGGCATGCAAAACACATGCCCATTATGACTGGACGCATCTTCATTAATGATAAGCTAGGTGCCGTTCCCCTTGAAGAGGTGGAGTTTTACCCTAGCTTCGATGCCTACACGGACTGTTACATCCATCTCAAGTCCTAACCAGTCTCCAAGGAGGAGACCTAGCCTTTGACCATGCCAAGGCTCAAGTTATGCTGGCTGACTGCCTCAAGAACAGAGGATACACCAACTCCAAGATGCCGGCTTTGAGCAAAAAGCCCCCGTCTTCTCTTGCTCCTCCCACCATGGTCTTTCCCTTTGCGGAAAAGGCCTTGAATTCCATGTTGAAGGCGGTGGAGGAAGGAAAACCCTGCCCTACATTGGAGGAGTGTAGGCCTCTCTCCCTCACCCTACCTCCCAATGATAAAAGCTGGAAGGACATCCAGCTAATCTTCACGGTTGGAAAGCTGGAGGCTGACGTCGCTGGACGTCAGTTTAATGAAGACCTCCCCAAGCTCACCGACTACCTTTTGCGTCGGGAACAAGACACGAAAGAGAGGCTGGCCGCCTCCCTGTCTCTTCAAGTGCAACTTGAGACAATGGCCGGGGACATTCGGGTCCCAGGCTACTACATGGTTCTTGCGAAGACCCACCTTGCCACCCTGCTGAAGGATTTGTACAGCTTCATCAAGGCCCGAAGAGCCTGTAAAGAGTTCGTGTTTGCGGACGCTACCGTTAAACACGAACCCCGGAAACTGTTAAAAGATAGAATAATTGAGAAGATTTCAGATTTAGATTCATTTAAGGCAGAGCATCCAAATTATTCATTTCTCCGACACATGGCTGTTTTTAGGCCTGAGAAAGAAACCACAAAGTGCCGTATTATGTTTTTGTCTAATCTCAAAGAAACTGTCAAAGTTAAGTGTGGTTTCTCTCACAATCAGTGTATAGATCCAGGACCTAACTTTAACCAGAAGCTGTCTTCAGCCTTCTTACACTTGAGGTTTGATAAGTTGTTATTAACGTATGATCTTAAGAAAGCTTTATTCCCGTCTTTAATAGAAGTAGACTTTATATGCATAGACTTCAGTGCTCAAAGGAGCTGGCTTGGGATCAAATACTATCCCTAAGTCTCCAAAGGGAATGGAGGAACATTTGCAGGCAGGTGAATGGTTCCCAGCCAGTGAAAATTAAGTGGTTTCTCTCACAATCAGTGTATAGATCCAGGACCTAACTTTAACCAGAAGCTGTCTTCAGCCTTCTTACACTTGAGGTTTGATAAGTTGTTATTAACGTATGATCTTAAGAAAGCTTTATTCCCGTCTTTAATAGAAGTAGACTTTATATGCATAGACTTCAGTGCTCAAAGGAGCTGGCTTGGGATCAAATACTATCCCCAAGTCTCCAAAGGGAATGGAGGAACATTTGCAGGCAGGTGAATGGTTCCCAGCCAGTGAAAATTAAGAGGTTCATTGGGCGAAGGAATAGAAAATTTAGACTGAAAGCATTCACAGATGCAAGTCGTGATTTTTATGGTACTGTGGTATACATTAAAGATGTTGACTCGGGTGAGATTAGCTTTTTGCAGGCAAAGAACTGCTTGATCAATAAGTTGTTGAAAGGTAAGTCCGTTCCAGCTATATCATTAGGGGTAGAAACCCTGATGGAGATTTATAGAGATCTGGCTGATCCTTCGTGTGTGAAGTCCATTGACATTGATGGCTCAGATTTGTACTGTGATTCCAGTTGTGCTTTGCAGTGGCTGCAAGTATCAGAATGTACGTACTCCAAAATGCAGACGCATTCAGTATTTGTACAGAATAGGATAAGCAATATCAGGAAATTATGTGATATTAAACCTGTCCGTTTTATCTTTATAGCTGGCAAAGACGATCCACTGACTGTGTCACCCGATGCCTTTCTCCAAGACTTGTTTGTAAATCCTTTTTTATTTCAGGTCCTGAGGTGGTGTCTGGCAATGAGTTCCTGAATTTTACAGTTCCTAGCTCAAACACTAATGCTCTTAGTATTTCTGTTGCTGAGCAGAGTGCGTTTCCAGGTGAACTTCTTCTTGAACATGAGAAATATTCTACTTTAGAAAAGCTTAAATTGATTTACCGGAGGGTAATGCTTTGTGTTGACCACTGGAAGAGGAAAGCGGGAGTTGAAGTAAAGAATTTGAATAATGTAAACTATTCTGCTTTAGCTTTAAGGAAATTAGTTCTAGAAGTTCAACAGACATACTTTATGGAAATACTTTCTTACTTCAGACTCACAAGTAAACCTTTGAAGGATATACCTCCACTTGTGAGCCAACTTAATGTGTTCATAGATTCAGATGGCATTTTAAGATTAAAATCAAAGTTCAAGAAATGGTATGGACATGACAAAAAGTTTCCTATATTTCTTCATCCCAAGAGTTATTTGACTAAACTAATCATAATGGATACACATGCCAAATTATTGCATGGTGGTTGCTATTCTGTCATATCCGAGCTTCGTAAGTGCTTTTTCATTCCTAAACATTTTTCTGTCATTAAGAATGCCATTAAACAATGTGTTCCATGCCACAGGTTTAACACAAGATGTGTGAGATTGAACCAGAACACTTATAGAGAATTTCGTTCTAGTCCCCCTGCTGTTCCATTTTCTAATATTTTTGTTGATTTCATTGGACCATTTAATGTTAAACAGGGAGCTGAGAAGATGAAGGTATGGATTTTGTGTTTCACCTGCACTTGGTCAAGGGCTATTAATTTGAAGATCTGTCGAGATATCAGTGTGAAAGAGTATTTGAGAGCCTTTTCATTACATGTTTTTGAATATGGATTCCCGCAGCTTTGTGTTAGTGATCCGGGCTCGCAGTTGGTGGCAGGAGGTAATATAATCACTAGCTTCATCAATGATCCTGACTATAAATTGTAATTGGAGTTTAATGGCATTGAGCATGTAAAGTTTCAGAAATTCTTTATAGGCCATAGTGAGCTAGGATCACTTGTAGAGTCGCGTAAAATTGGTGATGAAACTTATTTCTTCAGCTATTAAAACTTAGGTACTTTCTTTGCCTCACTTTGAATATCTAGTGTGTAATGTTGTTCATTTAGCTAATAAGAGGCCAATAGCCTTTAAGAAATCTTTAAGGGAGACTGAGGCAGATTCTTGTCCAGAGCCCATAACTCCAGAAATGTTAGTCAAGGGGTATGAGCTGGTGTCCTCAAATTTAATTCCAGATTTACAAGAGGTACCTGATGATCCTGAGTGGAAGATGAGTAGCAGCCCTACAGAAGTAATAAAGCATGAGTATGTAAAACTTCGTAAGGTTAGGTATAATCTTCTAGAAGCTTACTGGAATGAGTTTTTAACCCTGGATAGGTACGCTCCTCGGACACCCCTTTAAGGGTATACTCGGACGCGCGCGACCCCAACGCCAAAAAAAATTATTGAAAAATCAGTTTTTGCAGTAACCTCCTTTTTTCTTTTGCCAAAAAAAAACTTCAATGAATGCTTAAAACAACTGTAAAGATAAATACTACTCATCTGCAGAAAACCTATTTATTATAAATATTTTAAAAAATTAAGTAGAAAAAAAAGACCTTACATAAAAATTCATAAAAAAAAGTTTATACATTATACACAAATCCTTTTAGGAATTGATTCTTGAATGTTTAGGACACATCTTGATGTATTTTGGATGAAGTCAGACCCATGGAGGTGAAGATCTGAAATGAGAAAAAAAGGGTAACTTTTTTTGGCCAAAAAAATTTGTCCAAATTTCATGAATTTTTTTGGGTACCCAAATGAAATAGGAAGTGGCTAATTTTTTTAGGGAATAAACATATGTTATCCTAAAATAGAAATATGTAAAAAAAAATCTTCATTATTTTGTAAATTACATTTATATCAGGGGCCATATCTAAAGGTAATTTTTTGAGTACTTAGAAATTTCGTAAAAAAAATACATATATTTAATATATAATATGATATTTATGCAGGTAAAAATATACCAAAATATCACAAATTCTATAGGGAACAAGAATATATATAGATAGGGCAACTTACGCTTCGGATATGTCCACAAAATGGCCGCCAACCACACTGACTCAGACTCCCTAATCTGCCACTTGAAATGTAGGAAGGGTATGTCAATTTCAAGGTGTTATTTACTAATCTAATTATTCTTGGATATGCATGAAAATTGTATGGTGGGTTGCTGGATAATTGTCGATTATTTTACGACTATAAAACTAAAATTCTGACCCAAAAAATTTTTTTTGAAGGGAGATAAAATCGAAAAAAAAAAATGTAAAACAATATAATATTTTAGCTAAAAAAATTTGATGATATTCAATCAAAAAAGAAGTAAACAAAATTTTCCGACAAATAAACATCTAGAGGAATCATTACTCTGTGATAGTTCCTTAGTACGCAGGAAAATCGAACACATACCTATATATACGCCATATCTGGCTAAAAATAAAGATAGGTATGGGTAGCCAGATCATCTAGAAACACTTTCCAACACTATAAAAATACAAGTTTTGCGACACTACTAGCCAATTCCTTACGGTAACATGACTAAGCAAAAAAATGCAAAACAAATAAAAAGGGGCACTCGCGGAAAAATGGCCAACTTACGCTTCGGATATGTCCACAAAATGGCCGCCAACCACACTGACTCAGACTCCCTAATCTGCCACTTGAAATGTAGGAAGGGTATGTCAATTTCAAGGTGTTATTTACTAATCTAATTATTCTTGGATATGCATAAAAATTGTATGGTGGGTTGCTGGATAATTGTCGATTATTTTACGACTATAAAACTAAAATTCTGACCCAAAAAAAATTTTTTGAAGGTAAATAAAATCGAAAAAAAAATGTAAAACAATATAATATTTTAGCTAAAAAAATTTGATGATATTCAATCAAAAAAGAAGTAAACAAAATTTTCCGACAAATAAACATCTAGAGGAATCATTACTCTGTGATAGTTCCTTAGTACGTAGTAATTTTGAAAAAAATGGGAAAAAACGAAAAAGTGGCAATCGCAGGAAAATCGAACACATACCTATATATACGCCATATCTGGCTAAAAATAAAGATAGGCATGGGTAGCCAGATCATCTAGAAACACTTTCCAACACTATAAAAATACAAGTTTTGCGACACTACTAGCCAATTCCTTACGGTAACATGACTAAGCAAAAAATTGCAAAACAAATAAAAAGGGGCACTCGCGGAAAAATGGCCAACATTCTAATATACGGCATTTCAGAAAAAAAAAAATTTCAGCCACGTACTAGGCAAACCATCAAGGCATATTTTCCGACAAATAAACATCTAAATGAATCATTACTCTGTGATAGTTCCTTAGTACATAGTAATTTTGAAAGAAATGGGAAAAAACGAAAAAATGGCAATCACCGGAAAATCGAACACATACCTATATATACGCCATATCTGGCTAAAAAAAAGATAGGCATGGGTAGCCAGATCATCTAGAAACACTTTCCAACACTATAAAAATATAAGTTTTGCGACACTACTTGCCAATTCCTTATGGTAACATGACTAAGCAAAAAAATGTAAAACAAATAAAAAGGGGCACTCGCGGAAAAATGGCTAACATTCTAATATACGGCATTTCAGAAAAAAAAAATTCAGCCACGTGCTAGGCAAACCATCAAGGCACATTTTCCGACAAATAAACATCTAAATGAATCATTACTCTGTGATAGTTCCTTAGTACGTAGTAATTTTGAAAGAAATGGGAAAAAACGAAAAAATGGCAATCACAGGAAAATCGAACACATACCTATATATTCGCCATATCTGGCTAAAAAAAAAAGATAGGCATGGGTAGCCAGATCATCTAGAAACACTTTCCAACACTATAAAATTATAAGTTTTGCGACACTACTTGCCAATTCCTTACGGTAACATGACTAAGCAAAAAAATGCAAAACAAATAAAAAGGGGCACTCGCGGAAAAATGGCCATTCTAATATACGGCATTTCAGAAAAAAAAAATTTCAGCCACGTGCTAGGCAAACCATCAAGGCATATTTTTCAACAAATAAACATATAAATGAATCATTACTCTGTGATAGTTCCTTAGTACGTAGTAATTTTGAAAGAAATGGGAAAAAACGAAAAAATGGCAATCACAGGAAAATCGAACACATACCTATATATACGCCATATCTGGCTAAAAAAAAAAGATAGGCATGGGTAGCCAGATCATCTAGAAACACTTTCCAACACTATAAAATTATAAGTTTTGCGACACTACTTGCCAATTCCTTACGGTAACATGACTAAGCAAAAAAATGCAAAACAAATAAAAAGGGGCACTCGCGGAAAAATGGCCATTCTAATATACGGCATTTCAGAAAAAAAAAATTTCAGCCACGTGCTAGGCAAACCATCAAGGCATATTTTTCAACAAATAAACATATAAATGAATCATTACTCTGTGATAGTTCCTTAGTTCGTAGTAATTTTGAAAGAAATGGGAAAAAACGAAAAAATGGCAATCACAGGAAAATCGAACACATACCTATATATACGCCATATCTGGCTAAAAAAAAGATAGGCATGGGTAGCCAGATCCTCTAGAAACAGTTTCCAACACTATAAAAATATAAGTTTTGCGACACTTCTTGCCAATTCCTTACGGTAACATGACTAAGTAAAAAAATGCAAAACAAATAAAAAGGGGCACTCGCGGAAAAATGGCCAACATTTTATTATACGCATTTCAGAAAAAAAAATTCAGCCACGTGCTAGGCAAATCATCAAGGCACATTTTCCGACAAATAAACATCTAAATGAATCATTACTCTGTGATAGTTCCTTAGTACGTAGTAATTTTGAAAGAAATGGGAAAAAACGAAAAAATGGCAATCACAGGAAAATCGAACACATACCTTTATATACGCTATATCTGGCTAAAAAAAAATAGGCATGGGTAGCCAGATCATCTAGAAACACTTTCCAACACTATAAAAATATAAGTTTTGCGACACTACTTGCCAATTCCTTACGGTAACATGACTAAGCAAAAAAATGCAAAACAAATAAAAAGGGGCACTCGCGGAAAAATGCCCAACATTTTAATATACGGCATCTCAGATAAAAAAAAAAGACATGCACGTGTTAGCCCAACCATCAAGGCACACTTTCTAACACATAAACATGAAAAAAAAATCAATAATGTACGGCAATTCCTTACTACGTAGTAAATTTTTACAAATATTGAAAAAAAAAACAGAAATTGGCAACCGCAGTTAAATACCCAATATACCAATAACTACGTCGTATCTGACAAAAACAAAGTCACGCATGGGTAGCCAGATCATCTAGACACACTTTCCAACACTAAAAAAGCAAAAGTTTTACGACACTATTTGGCAATATCTTACGGAAAAATGACTTGGCAAAAAAATGAAAAAAAAATGAAAAAGGGGCACTCGCGGTAAAATGGTCCTCGTGGTGATGAACGACATTTTAACTAAAAAAAAAAAATCATGCACTTGGTAGCCAAACAATCCACCAAGACTTTCCACAACTGGTAACCTATACAAGTTGCACCATTCTACGACAATTTCATAATACGTAATAACTTTGATAATTATGCAAATTACCTTAGAGGGGTAGACTCGGTCGCGCTCGACCCCGACGCGTCTCAGAAATCGGGGAAGGAGCACAGCTACAGCAATGCACATCTGGACACTACTAGAGCGTGTAGGCGAGACACCTACTGCAGGTCGATCACCCACAAATTCAGTCACGGGGGTGAGTCACGTGAGAAAAACCTCTTTTTTTTGACGCTCGGGGTCGCGGACGACCCACCGTACCGTTCCAGGGTTAAGTACCCTGGTAGCTCAGGCTATGGACCGCAAGGACAGATATAGACCAGTTTGTCACCAGAAGTTGGGCATTGGTGATATAGTCCCCATCAAAGAACCAAACACTAAAACCAATAATTTTCCATTGGGAATTGTGAAGGATATAGAGGAGAATGATTTGAGGGAAACTACTGGGGCTATTATACTTAAAGGGAAGATTCGTAAGTCGATTAAAAGATATGTTACTTCTTTAATCCCTTATCTTAAGGTAGTTCCGGATGCATCCTACAATTCAGATAATGAGGACAATCAGAGCTCCCTTAGGTTGTCTATTAATGAGAGTTCATCCCAAAGGACTCTCAGGAAAGCTGCCGTTAGGAGCAGAAATTTGACTAAACTTATGTTATAGTTATAAGGTATGATGCAAATTTCTAGTGGTGAGAAATTTGCATCCTGTGCCCTCCAGTGTACAAATATAAATGTAATTTATTTTTCTGTATAAAATTTTTTCTAATATTTTCTCACGCAGTTTTGTGTGTGGACTTGAGTGGGGTAATTTTGGCTGTTATATGTTTTGTGTGCATGACTGTTTTGGATAAAATGTCTTTACAGGCTTTTTGGAATGTAATTTTAAGGTAATTTGCATAATGGCCCTATCTGCTGTTGGGTGGTCTTTAGGACCAAGACAAGCAATAATTCTCAGGAACTAATCTTTGTTTTGGTTTCCGAGCTAATGTGTGACACGGTGGAGAAATGGTCGGCAGTGAATTCTGCTACTTCAACTGAGACTGTAGCTTAAGGGGTTCACTGCTACAACCCTTTTGGACACCGTGGGTGCTGGGCTGCTATGAAGAGCGCTAAACAGACGTGCTGAGTGGAAGACATTTATTACAAATGGATCCTGTCGACATTTGTGCTTTGATTTCGAAAATGGCTCTTCGCTAAATAAAGGCTCACTCTCTCTCTTCCCACCTCTGGACTTTGCATCTTGCACGGAGCGCATGATCGATAGAAAACCCTTCACTTAAGCCATACATGCTTGCCCTTTAGCTAAGGTAAGGACATTAGTGTCTTTTAGTTTAGGTTTCAGAAGTCCTGATGTGACCTAAAAATAACAATAAAATAACTCTGTAAGGACAATTTACGTAAAACTTTTCATGCATAATGCATCGTAATAGTTTCGTTACTTTCTTTTTTTTTTCTCGTACAGTTCTGCGAGCGCTAGTGTTACAGTTGGATTGTATCGGTAAGTCTTATCCTGTTATACGGATGGTGTTGTTTTCCGCTGGTGGGTTATTAATTTGTTACTGATGTTATATGTCGATGTTATTTGAGAATATTCGACATTGTTGGTCTACCTGTAATTAGGTCCCTTTCCTCCTTGTTCACTGTAGGTGTTGTAGGCTTACCTGGGTGCAGTAACGACCGCTAATTGTAACCTGACCAATTTATCCTCGATTGGTAATGAAGAATTCTTGTGTATTGCCCGTAGATTGGGCGATATAGTTTTCATATTAAAGTTGGTGCCTTTCAAGTACTAATTTTTAAAGTTATTCACTGTTAATTCTTGTTTATAATGTAACTGTCTGAACTTACAGGTTATGATGCAGAGTCGATAGCCGATAACAGAAAGGTCATTGAAACTAATGAGGAGATGGTTAATTTAATATGATTATTCGTACTTGATACTCTTTTTATTAAAATACTGAATTGAGTTTCGTATTTTATTTTTACCTCCATGTTTCACCACCTTAAAATATATATTGTGTTATCGAATTCGTTTTCTGTATAATACAAAAACTCAATGCAGTAGGAAATTTCCTGTTCAACCGGTTAACAGTTGACGGTGAGAAAAACATACATGTTATTTCCTGTTCTTTTTAGTGCGAGGGGAGAGCGAAGATACAAGCATAATATATACACAAAATAAAATGTCGTTACTATGTACGATCGTGTGACAAACGGTTGGTACAATTGCCTTATTACTCAACACGCACGTTAATAAGTTAGGATCATACTTATGCTGAGGATTAAAACTGGTAGGCGAGAATGACCATGAATGGGAGGTAAATCAGTTGTTGTTTGTGGATGATACTGTACTGGTAGCAGACACAGAAGAGAAGCTTGACCGACTAGTGACAGAATTTGGAAGGGTGTATAAGAGAAGGAAGTTGAGAGTTAATGTGGGTAAGAGTAAGGTTATGAGATGTACGAGAAGGGAAGGTGGTGCAAGGTTGAATGTCATGTTGAATGGAGAGTTACTTGAGGAGGTGGATCAGTTTAAGTACTTGGGGTCTGTTGTTGCAGCAAATGGTGGAGTGGAAGCATATGTACGTCAGAGAGTGAATGAAGGTTGCAAAGTGTTGGGGGCAGTTAAGGGAGTAGTAAAAAACAGAGGGTTGGGCATGAATGTAAAGAGAGTTCTATATGAGAAAGTGATTGTACCAACTGTGATGTATGGATCGGAGTTGTGGGGAATGAAAGTGATGGAGAGAGAGAAATGGAATGTGTTTGATATAAAGTGTCTAAGGAGTATGGCTGGTGTATCTCGAGTAGGTAGGGTTAGGAACGAAGTGGTGAGGGAGAGAACGGGTGTAAGAAATGAGTTAGCGGCTAGAGTGGATATGAATGTGTTGAGGTGGTTTGGCCATGTTGAGAGAATGGAAAATGGCTGTCTGCTAAAGAAGGTGATGAATGCAAGAGTTGATGGGAGAAGTACAACAGGAAGGCCAAGGTTTGGGTGGATGGATGGTGTGAAGAAAGCTCTGGGTGATAGGAGGATAGATGTGAGAGAGGCAAGAGAGCGTGCTAGAAATAGGAATGAATGGCGAGTGATTGTGACGCAGTTTCGGTAGGCCCTGCTGCTTCCTCCGGTGCCTTAGATGACTGCGCAGGTAGCAGCAGTAGGGGATTCAGCATTATGAAGCTTCATCTGTGGTGGATAATGTGGGAGGTTGGGCTGTGGCACCCTAACATTACCAGCTGAACTCGGTTGAGTCCCTGGTTAGGCTGGAGGAACGTAGAGAGTAGAGGTCCCCTTTTTTGTTTTGTTTCATTTGTTGATGTCGGCTACCCCCCAAAATTGGGGGAAGTGCCTTTGGTATATGTATGTATACTTATGCTTCAAAAGTCAATACATGAAATATCTACATTTATCCCCTATATGTATTTTGGATATTTCCTTATTCATACAATCATCAGTTAATGTATCCTATTTTTCTGTGTCTTAGCGAATCAGAGTTTATTGCTTGACCAAGCTATTCTTCAATACACAGGGCGCCTATCAAGGCCTATGCTGACATGGCGTCTAGCTCGCGTTTGTCACATGCTTGTATCCAACGTTATGCTAATGTGTTCTTAAAACAAAGACCAAATTATAGGTCATCTTTGGTTTTCTGAATTTCTCATTATTTGTGAATATTTCAGCAGTGTGGTTAGGGGGCGATTATTGCTGAAACAGGTCATTCTTATTTACTAAATCCTAACTGTTATTATATCTTTTAAAACTACCGTGTCACACATATCTGTTTTTACATACATTCCGATCATTTACTTTATTTCTTGACCCAAACTAAAAAAATAGAAAATCTATGGCAACTTGTTCTCCATTTCTGAGATTTTTAATATTACTTATTTGTTCTCGCGAGTTAAAAGAAACGGGCAACTAAACAAGAATGCAAATTCTCTTCTTTCTATCGTGTTACTAAATAGCACCTAACAACAATCAATCTCTTTACTGATCACGATTTCTCAAAAACACACAATTCTAAACAGAGTTAGTATACAAAGACTTAATTCTGACCTTTAAGTAAGAAAGAATTACGTTACTTGTAAATATCTTAGATTTCAGAAAAAAAAAAAAACTTATTCAAGATACGATCTTCAACAGAAGGTATAAAGTCATAATGATGAACTAAGGGAATTCTCACACTCTCCATTCACTTCACTCATTTTCATTTAAATTCAAAGCGGTCGACCTTTTAATTAGAAATACATTTATGTTCCCTGTTAAATCATTTGACATTACTTGCTTAAGATAATTTGTCAACAGTGCTCATTGTCATAACTCAGACCGAACACCGGTGAAAGAAATCACTTATGAACGCTGTAACTACAAGAAACTATATACAAAACCTTTAAATCGTACACGTGACAGATTACTAATTACTTGATAAACTGTTGGCAATAGAAATTACTTGGATTATTATAATAATATACTTATCTTCATTAGTTATGATAATCTCGGATAAAAACTGACAAACAACAGTTTATTCTTTCTTTTAAAACATTTCATAACAATCTAAGTAGACTACTAATGGACAATATGGTGTGTGACGTAAAAACAAATATTGTGACAAATTTCACAAATTATCACAGTACCTAATTTACACTTCTTTCTCCAGAATTTTACAAAGTACATACTAAAAAAGAACGTCATAAAAAACTTCATAAATTACGTCCTAACACTGAATTTACAAACTTCTTTCATTTCAATAATGACTGAAACATTTCTTCTATCGAATTAGATAATTTATCATTGTAAATACAGAATTATTTCAATACGTGGTTCTACTTCTTTTCCACAAACCACATTTAACACTTTTGACAACAAAGGTCTTAGGCAACAAGAAAAAGCTACCTTAAAGCAAAGAAACTATGCAATGAAAACTTATAGTTTATGCAGTGTAAAGAACAATTTCTCATATATCCCAATGGCAACAAAATTAATACTATTTTTGTTCCTTTAAAAAAGAAAAGTCAATCTTTACTCGAAGCTTTACCTACCACTGAAAGCATTTTACTCATCTAGTTAGTTCCTTTAATCAATAATAGTGTTCTTTCATTTTACTTTAACATTACGTAAAGAAAACGGAATTAAAACTTCATTACTCTACACACTTTACAAAATCTTAAAACATATTAGTTAACTATAAAACTACAGATTTTATACCATGTTACTTAACCTATATGTAGGTTGATTGCTGTGGGTCGCCTTGGGTCCCTCGTTCTACATTTACTTCCAATTTTCGGAGTTGTCCTTGGCCTATGTGGGGGCGCCATGTCTGTTAATGCGACCGCCACTGTTGCTTCGACGACGAAGTCCTCAATAGTTAGGGCAAATAGAAGCATCCAAACTGCTCCTCTTGATAGCGCTCCTAGATGGGTCCTGGCCAGCCATTTCGGATGGCAAGTTTCGATGCCATTGCTCCCATGACAGGAAACTGAACAAAACGGCAATTTTGGGTGTACGTGTGGGCGTACGGTCTTCTTTCTTCCACAGGAACATTGCCGTGTCGCCCTCTCGGTAACAAGTGTGTTTCCATACAGTTTCCTCCCTTAGGCGCCGTCTGTTACGGCTTGCCCGTCTCGGCGGAAGGGCGCTGGGGTCTCTTCCCTGTGGTTGACTGGTTCACACCACCCCTCATGGCTGCTACTATTCTCGACATCAATGTCAGGATTTTCTTCTTAATTTTTCTAAGGACATCCATTCGTCTTTTACCTTCTTTTGTTTTGCTCCTTAACTTCTTTTTCTTTCACGTTTTTCCTTTCCGCTCCTCCCGAAATGTCTCTTTCTCGCTTCTCGTGTTTCATTTTTGTATCTCTTCCCGTCTAGAGTCAATTTTTGTTAGCTGCAGCACTCGGTCTTTTGCTCGTTATCACATTTGTTTTTAATCCTCTTTATCCCATGTCACATGAGTGTGGATAATTAAATAATAATAAATGATGCGAGGCAGCGAATTGGACGATTTCTACATCGTAAGTTGAATTATTGTCTAAGTTAATTTTCACAACAAAATTGAGCCTAAATCTTCTTCAAACGAGTGAGACAGAACTTTAAATCTTGAGATTACATAACAGAGGAAATACAAGTTTATTGCTGAATTTCTAATGATTCGATCAGTTCAATACAATGGTAATTAACTTGTAATCAATAGACACACACGGTGTGGCGGGATGTTGCAATTACAACCCCCACACCCTTGAATCACACTAAACAGACAATTATCTCCTCAACACAAACTTTCCCCTTACTTTATCATAAACTGGACTCTTAGACAAAAGGGCGAAAAAAAACATAACCTTAATACTATATTTCTTACAAACTAAAACAAATCACCACTCAAAATTCTGCATTCACAATATAGTTAAATATGTATTAATAATTTTTCCTCAAAAATATCCTTAAAGTACCATCCCTAAAACTAAACCAAAAAAAAAAAAAAACTCAAATCAAATTAACATTAACAAAAAAACGAAAATTGAGATATATATATATTATAGTATATGTACAACCACTGACACGTTGTCACCCACACTAGACAAACGTCTTTAAAACAGTCACTGTAAATATCACCCTCAACACCAAATTCCAAATATATCAATACACCATAATGAGAATAGTTACTCGATTACAAACACCATCGGTTCCTTAAGCTGAAACACTAAAATTGGCAGTTCCACCACAAATCCGTGGCCCAACGGGAAATTCATCAACGTAATTGACCCAGCAGTCAATACCACCATCTGGTATAGTTACAAGCCATGGTAATCCTCGTTATCTCATCTATTCAAGAACAATCCAATTCGCGGTTTCTTTATCCGGCATGAGCCATCAACACGGGTCAATATTCCAAGAGCATTCTAATCAAGTGCTTTATCGTAAGCAATGTCAGTTGCAATCAAATCCACTTTCAAAATAATCATCAGTCCAAAAAAGTAAGTCTCTCTAAGGAGGAATCACGGTTTTTTGAATAAATAAACACTTCCACGCTGGAATTAAAGAAAAATAATAATAGTAATCCAGCACTCACAAACATAACTGCCTCAAGCTGTAGTCAAATCAAAAAAGCATTCACCCAAGACATTCACCCTGTCGTAACCTAACTAAAACCTAAACAAACAATCTCATTTAAACCAACCGTCTCTCACAACAAACAATCGCTACACTAACTACTCTCTCTCTCTCTCTCTCTCTCTCTCTCTCTCTCTCTCTCTCTCTCTCTCTCTCTCTCTCTCTCTCTCTCTCTCTCTCTCTCTCTCAGGATTTGACAAACAAAAAATAAATAAAAATAAAACAAAAATTAATCCTCCACAACGGGGAGAACGGATACTCGGGAAGACAGTTATATGATTAAGATTATTACAACTAAAGGAAGTTATTGACCGTCTTGTGATGTATGGTTGAGGTAGGCTTACCATGGCAGGTGGGCCTATTGAGGGTTAACCACTCACCCCTCGGACTCGAACGTAACTGGTCTTCGACTGACCTACTCAGGGTATTCTTATTTCCCATACATTGCTGAGGGTCTGAGGGGTTGTCTCACCTAAGGGTAGCAGTGGCAGGTGATACAACTGCACCAGACTGGTTCTCACTCTGCATCCCCTCTCCCCAGTGTACCTGTTAACATGGAAACAGATTTAGTACATGTGTGCTTGGAACAGCACATACCAAAGAGTGAGGATAGCGGCTCGAACTACTTCCCGCGCTACACATGGATCATGGAGAAGAGGTCATAGGTCGGCAACCGCCAAACTACATCCTGCGCATTTACTTTATATTTTTGCTTTATTTGCTCTTTATGTGACTATATATATATATATATATATATATATATATATATATATATATATATATATATATACATATATATATATATATATATATATATATATATATATATATATTTATATATATATATATATATATATATATATATATATATATATATATATATATATATGTATATATATAATCATATATACATATATATAGAGATATATAATATATATATATATATATATATATATATATATATATATATATATATATATATATATATTTATAAATATAATTATATATATATATATATATATATATATATATATTTATAAATATAATTATATATATATATATATATATATATATATATATATACATATATATATATATATACAATATATATATATATATATATATATATATATATATATATATATATATATATATATATATATATATATACATATATATATATATATATATATATATATATATATATACACATATATATTTATATATATATGCATATATATATATATATATATATATATATATATATATATATATATATATATATATATATATATATATATATATATATATATACATATATATATGAATATATATATAAATATATATATTTATATATACATTTTATATATATATATATATATATATATATATATATATATATATATATATATATATATATATATATACATATTTATATACATTTATATATATATGTATATGTGTGTGTGCGCGCGTGTGTGTGTGTGTGTATTTTTCTTCAAAAAGGCACATTCAACCAATATGCTTTGGCCCTCTTCAAGGTGTACACTAAAATGAGGAACGGAGTGGACAGTGACAAGTTATATCTGAAAGCAAAAAGGGGTTTCCAGTTGTCCCAAGAAGGTTGTATTAATTATGGGAAGGATTAGTCCAATGTAATTTCATCCAGGTGGGTCTTCATATTCTTTAGCCGATCAATCATATTATTGACCTTTGATGTATAACTGGTGGTTGGTCTCGACGGATTACATTTTTTTATAATCAGGTTGAGAAAGGTGAAGTCCACTATGTTAGCCTTCTATTGTCCGTCGGATAAGTTCATTGTGTATGTCTGATTTATGATGGCTGATTTCAGAATCCTCCTTCTGTATGGACAGATGCTATTAAAAAGCAAAGATAACCCAGAGAGAGAGAGAGAGAGAGAGAGAGAGAGAGAGAGAGAGAGAGAGAGAGAAAGCAGACTCCTAGCTTGTGTTTACAAAATATTTTTCAGTTGTCACAAAATCCATTACCAAATCAATTAAGATATCAATAATTTTTGTCAATAAATTTTCAAGAATGGTAGAGCAAATGTTACAATAAATATACCAGATAACTATAGATTAGAGTCATTATAATGATAGAATTAGGATCGTATGATATTAATCGGAATTTACGTTCGTACATAATTTTTCCTGCATCCCCCACCATCAAACCCCTTACAGGTCTGTACCACCCGTCTGTCACACAAGAGTACAAAGTAACGACATTTCTCTTTTTGTACATTCTTAATTTGTATCTTCGCTCTTCCCTCGCACTGACAGCAACTTGTTTTAACCTGTCTGCCTACTTCATTGTTAACTGTTAACAGAACCGGTTTCCGGTTTGACAAGAAATAGCATGTCTGTATTTTGTGACCTTCTTACCGGGACCTATTGTGTACATATACTCGATGTGTCGTAATAAAGTTACTCAGTTGCCTTCCCCCCCTCACTGTTGCTATGGCAGACTCAATGGAAGTTGGCACCGCCCAATTCAAACTTTCGTCGTTCACCAGCGGAGAGGCGTTTGCTTGGTTTCAGCGTGCAGATGTCCAGATCCGCATCAATGGCGTGACTCGCTCAACCACCAAAGCAGATTATGTTCTCGCAGCGATAATCGAGGACACCTTCCTGGAAATCTCCGACTGGCTTTGTGAACAAAGAGACACCCCAATAGCATATGACACCCTCAAAAAAACATACCTTCTGCAGCAGTACTCGATGTCACCAGCCGCCCGTATAGCAAAGCTTTTTTCAGCTCTCTCAACAACCATTGGGGGACCAAAGGGCTTCGCTCGCCCTCAGGGAAATGACCAGTATCGCTCGCCTGCAACCTGCCGCAGACGGCTCTCCTCGTGAGGTGAACCTACTTTGTGCCCTTTAGGTACGCCGTTTACCCAAACCTGTATACACTGCCATACCCGATATCGATAGTTTACCCATAAAGGACTTCATGACCAAAACCAACACCCTTATGGACGGCCACTTCATGACCTTCAAGACCTCCATCAACGCCTCCACTCCTGACGAAGAGGATACCTATTCAACGTCAACCGAAGCTGACGGGAATGCCGCAGGACACACACGCCTAACCCGTGACATACCAGAGTGGCGACAAAACCACCCATCACCCACTACTTGCTCGCGCCCCAACCAACAAGTTTTACAGCCAATTAATGCTGCCCATGGGCTGCAGTTTTTCTACTACCACTCCAGATACGGGGCAACTGCGAAGAAATGTGCTAAGGATTGTCAAGTGCCAAAAAACGTGTAAGTAGGACATCGCTTGTGGCGGTGGCCTCCTGTGTTTGTAATCTTTTCTTTTCACATGATGCAGGACACGACGTAGTCTGTCTAAGTCTGCCGACGTCCGCCTGGTAGCTGCCAACGAATGTGCGATATCCCCCTACGGTTACGAGAACCTCACATTATCGTTTGGAAACGGTAAATTTAATTGGAAGTTTCTCGTTGCTGATATCCCATTGCCAATCCTTGGTGGTGATTTCTTCTCTCATTTCCCCCTTCTGGTCGATGTCGCTCACCGACGATTGGTCAACGCACACTTGTACTTGTCGACACCTCTTCAACCCACCCCCTCCAACAACGCTCTCCACATCAGCGTGCCACAGATGCCTACGACCACCTCCTCATATCATACCCTGGAATTTTTTCATCCAGAACTTCAACAAACGCCCACGGCTCCTACCAGACACGGTATTTATCAACATATCAAGACGACGGGACCCCTAGTCTTCACCAAATTCAGACGTCTGGCACCGGATCGATTGGCAGCCACCAAACAGACGTTCCCCAAAAAGGAAGTAATGGGCCTTTGCCAAAAGGCCTCCAGCCCATGGTCGTCACCCTTACCCCTCACCCTGAAGAAAGACGGCTCCCACCGTCCATGTTGGGATTACAGGTGCCTGAACATGCAAACAGAACCGTACCACTACCCTCTCCCAAACGTCGCCCCAGTGACCTCTTACCTGCACAAAGCAAAGGTTTTCTCCACACTCACACACGATCTCCTGAAGGGGTATTATCAGGTGCCTATGAACCCAGAAGACATCCCCAATACTGCCATCACCTCTCCCTTCGGTACATACACCTTCAATTACTACTGTTTAGGCCTTCGTAATGCTGGGGCCACTTTTCGTCTCATGGATGGTATATTAGGTGACCTCCCCTTCTGTGTATGTTATGTGAATTACATACTTGTGTTCTCTTCCTCAAAAGAGGAACACCTCCGTCACCTGCGTATCGTGCTTGACCTCTTGCAACAAAACCGCCATCTAGTCTGGTACGACAAAGTGTACCTTTGGCGCCAACAAAGTGTCGATCTTAGGGCACCACATCACTCCTGAAGGAGTCCATCCCCTCCCCGAGAAGGTAGCAGCCGTTCAGAACTTCCCCGCGCCCTCGACCGTCAAAGCATTGCAGGAATGCAGGAGTTCTTGGGCATGGTTAACTATTATCATGGTTTTCAGCCAGCCATTGCCGCCACTCTTGCTCCCCCTATGACTCCCTCAAGGACAAGCCAAAAGACCTTCGGTGGGGCCCCTTGCAAGAAGCGGCCTTCTGCAGCGCAAAGAATTCCCTATCAACCGCTGCTGCTCTCACTTTTCCCATCCCACATGCCCCTCTCCTTCTCTGCACCTTTGCCAGCGACGTCACTATTGATGCAGTACTCGAACAGGTGGTCAACGGCTCACCTCGCCCATTGGCCTTCTTCAGCAGAAAACTGTCGAAGTCAGAATCGGGTTATTCTACCTTCGAATTGCTGGCGGTGCACTTGGCTGTCCGTCACTTTTGCCATTTCTTAAAAGGTACACCCTTCATCATTCGAACAGACCACATGCCTCTGGTGCATGTCTTCACTCGACAGTCTGATACCTGCTCCACCCGTCACAGCCGACATCTCTCCGCCGTGGCTGAATATAATTGTACCTTTCGACACGTCCCTGAGAAAATGAATTCTGTTGCTAATACCCTGTCAAGAAACACGTTGGCTGCCATCCAACTGGGATTGGATTACAACGCCTTGGCTGAACCCCAACAACAGGATCCAGAGTATCAAGTATGTAGGACATCCTGCACATCCCTCCATAGGGAAGTCGTCCCCCTTGACGACTCCAACACCACCCTCCTCTGTGACGTCAGTACTGGTAGACCGCGAATGTGGATTTCTACTCCCATGTGCCGACAGGATTATGTGTTGATAACTAAAAGAATGTTTGGAAGATTGAAAGACGTGCACGTGTTTAGGGGTATGGCTAACGGTATGTCTGATAATTTTTTGGTGGAAGGAAAATTAGTTGTAGCAAAAGAGTGGGGGAATAGAGTAGGTGGATGTGAAAAGGAGCTAGTGAGGGTTGAAGAGCTAATAAAACCGGGGGTGAAAAGTAAATATCAGGAAAGGTTGAAAATGGCATATGACGAGGTGAGAGTAAGAGAAACTGGTAATTTAGAGGAGGAGTGGAAGTTAGCAAAAGAAAATTTTGTTGGGATTGCAAGTGATGCATGTGGCAAGAAGGTTGTTGGAGGCAGCATGAGGAAGGGCAGTGAATGGTGGAATGAAGGAGTGAAGGTAAAAGTGGAAGAGAAAAAGAGTGCCTTTGAAGAATGGCTGTAGAGTAATAGTATAGAGAAGTATGAAAAATATAGAGAGAAAAATGTGGAAGTAAAGTGCAAGGTACGTGAGGCAAAGAGGGCAGCTGACCTGAGGTGGGGTCAGGGATTAGGTCAGTCATATGAAGAGAATAAGAAGAAGTTTTGGAAAGAAGTGAAGAGAGTAAGGAAGGCCGGCGCAAGAATTGAAGAGACAATGAAAGATGGAAATGGAAGGTTGTTAAAAGGAGAGGAGGCAAGGAAAAGGTGGGCGGAATATTTTGAAAGTTTGCTGAATGTTGAGGATAATAGGGAGGCAGATATAATTGCTGTTCCAGGTGTTGAGGTGCCAGTGATGGGAGATGAGAATGAGAGAGAGATTACAATAGAGGAAGTGAGGAGAGCACTAGATGAAACGAGAGTAGGAAAAGCATCTGGTATGGATAGTGTGAAAGCTGAGATGTTGAAGGAAGGGGGTGTGACTGTACTTGAATGGTTGGTGAGATTGTTTAATATGTCTTTTGTGTTGTCAATGGTACCAGTAGATTGGGTCTGTGCATGTATTGTACCACTATATAAGGGTAAGGGAGATGTGCATGAGTGTTGTAATTCAAGAGGTATTAGTTTGTTGAGTGTAGTTGGAAAAGTGTATGGTAGAGTACTGATTAATAGGATTAAGGATAAAACGAAGAATGTAATATTGGAAGTACAGGGTGGTTTTAGAAGAGGTAGGGGTTGTATGAATCAGATTTTTACAGTTAGGCAGATATGCGAGAAATATTTAGCAAAAGGTAAGGAGGTGTATGTTGCGTTTATGGATCTGGAGAAAGCATATGATAGAGTTGATAGGGAAGCAATGTGGAATGTGATGAGGTTATATGGAGTTGGTGGAAGGTTGTTGCAAGCAATGAAAAGTTTCTACAAAGGTAGTAAAGCATGTGTTAGAATAGGAAATGAAGTGAGCGATTGGTTTCCGGTGAGAGTGGGGCTGAGAAAGGGATGTGTGATGTCGCCGTGGTTGTTTAACTTGTATGTTGATGGAGTGGTGAGAGAGGTGAATGCTCGAGTGCTTGGACGAGGATTAAAACTGGTAGGCGAGAATGATCATGAATGGGAGGTAAATCAGTTGTTGTTTGCGGATGATACTGTACTGGTAGCAGACACAGAAGAGAAGCTTGACCGACTAGTGACAGAATTTGGAAGGGTGTGTGAGAGAAGGAAGTTGAGAGTTAATGTGGGTAAGAGTAAGGTTATTATTATTATTATTATTACTATCCAAGCTACAACCCTAGTGGGAAAAGCAAGATGCTATAAGCCCAGGGGCTCCAACAGGAAAAAATAGCCCAGTGAGGAAAGGAAATAAGGAAATAAATAAATGAAGAGAACAAATTAACAATGAATCATTCTAAAAACAGTAACAACGTCAAAACAGACATGTCATATATAAACTATTAACATCAAAAACAAATATGTCATAAATAAACTATAAAAGACTCAAGTCCGCCTAGTCAACAAAAAAGCATTTGCTCCAACTTTGAACTTTTGAAGTTCTACTGATTCAACCACCCGATTAGGAAGATCATTCCACAACTTGGTAACAGCTGGAATAAAACTTCTAGAGTACTGCGTAGTATTGAGCCTCGTGATGGAGAAGGCCTGGCTATTAGAATTAACTGCCTGCCTAGTATTACGAACAGGATAGAATTGTCCAGGGAGATCTGAATGTAAAGGATGGTCAGAGTTATGAAAAATCTTATGCAACATGCATAATGAACTAATTGAACGACGATGCCAGAGATTAATATCTAGATCAGGAATAAGAAATTTAATAGACCGTAAGTTTCTGTCCAACAAATTAAGATGAGAATCAGCAGCTGAAGACCAGACAGGAGAACAATACTCAAAACAAGGTAGAATGAAAGAATTAAAACACTTCTTCAGAATAGATTGATCACCGAAAATCTTGAAAGACTTTCTCAATAAGCCTATTTTTTGTGCAATTGAAGAAGACACAGACCTTATATGTTTCTCAAAAGTAAATTTGCTGTCGAGAATCACACCTAAAATTTTGAAAGAGTCATACATATTTAAAGAAACATTATCAATACTGAGATCCGGATGTTGAGGAGCCACCGTCCTTGACCTACTTACAATCATACTTTGAGTTTTGTTAGGATTCAACTTCATACCCCATAATTTGCACCATGCACTAATTCTAGCTAAATCTCTATTAAGGGATTCACCAACCCTAGATCTACATTCAGGGGATGGAATTGATGCAAAGAGAGTAGCATCATCTGCATATGCAACAAGCTTGTTTTCTAGGCCAAACCACATGTCATGTGTATATAGTATGAAAAGTAATGGGCCAAGAACACTACCCTGTGGAACACCGGATATCACATTCCTATAATCACTATGGTGCCCATCAACAACAACTCTTTGAGATCTATTACTTAAAAAATCAATAATAATGCTAAGAAACGACCCACCCACTCCCAACTGTTTCAGTTTGAAAACAAGGGCCTCATGATTAACACGGTCAAAGGCAGCACTAAAATCAAGGCCAATCATACGAACTTCCCGACCACAATCAAGGGATTTCTGTACTGCATTGGAGATTGTAAGAAGGGCATCACATGCTCCAAGGCCTTTACGAAAACCAAATTGCAAACTAGGGAGTAGATGATTACCTTCAGCAAACCTATTAAGACGTTTTGCCAGAAGACGTTCAAAAACTTTAGATAATATGGGAGTTATGGAAATTGGGCGGTAATCAGTGGGACTTGAGCTACCACAAACACATTTACATAGAGGAGTAACATTACCAATTCTCCAACTAGTGCTAAAAGCTCCTCTTCTTGCTAACTTGCGCAAAATAACAGATAACTTTGGAGCTAAGAAATCTGCTGTCTTTATAAAGAACAAAGGAAAAATACCATTTGGGTCTACACCTCCATAAGCATCAAGGTCCATCAACAGAGCTTTAATCTCACGAGATCGAAAAGCTAAACTAGTTAGTTTAGCCTCAGGAAAACAGGAATGAGGAAGTTCAAGTTTTTCATTACTCTGTTTACTGTCAAAAACATCAGCCAAAAGGGTTGCCTTTTCCTTTGGACAGTGAGTGACTGAGCCATCTGGTTTAAGTAAAGGAGGAACTGTTGCATCTACACCAAAGAGTGCAGATTTAAGGGTAGACCACCATTTATGTTCCTGAGTTGTACCAGAAAGTGTTTCTTTTATGGTTAAATTGTACTCCTTTTCAGTTGAGGCATAAACTCTCTGAGCAAAAGCTCGAAGCTGAGTATAGTTGTTCCAGGTCAAATCTGATCTGTTACCCTTCCAAAGATGATAGGCCTCCTGTTTCTCCAAATAAGCATGTCTACAATCATCATTGAACCACGGTTTGTCCTTCACTCGGTACCTTAGCACACGAGAAGGGATACGCCTATCAATTATGTTGACTAGATTCTCATTCAAAGGGACAACAGGATCTACACTATTATATAATTGTGACCAATTCAAGCACAAAAGATCATGTAAAATCCCATTCCAGTCTGCTTGGGATTTCATATAAATTTTACAAGAATATGATATATCAGGGACAGGCTGCTCAGTCTTCACTAATAATGAAATCAAGGCATGATCAGATGTCCCGACTGGAGAACCAACCTTACTAGTTATAACGCCAAGGGAGTCAGTGTATACGAGGTCCAAGCAATTACCAGACCTGTGAGTAGCTTCATTTATGATTTGCTCACAGCCTGATTCAGAGGCAAAGTCTAAAGCTCTTAAGCCATGGCGATCGGTAGGAGAGATAGAACTTAACCACTCCCTATGGTGAGCATTAAAATCACCAACAAAGACAAAAGAAGCCTTTCTATCATCTTCTTGTATCTTAGCCATAATGGTAAGAAGACAATCGAAGATAGAATATCTATGTCTGGATTCCGGTAGCTCGAACACAAATAAAAGTTGTTATGCCTACCACAAACTTTTATTACCTGAATCTCATGACATCCACATTGATAGCAGGACTTATGAGAAGCAGGGTACTCGGTCCTAATATGAGATGTACGAGAAGGGAAGGTGGTGCAAGGTTAAATGTCATGTTGAATGGAGAGTTACTTGAGGAGGTGGATCAGTTCAAGTACTTGAGGTCTGTTGTTGCAGCAAATGGTGGAGTGGAAGCAAATGTACGTCAGAGAGTGAATGAAGGTTGCAAAGTGTTGGGGGCAGTTAAGGGAGTAGTAAAAAATAGAGGGTTGGGCATGAATGAAAAGAGAGTTCTATATGAGAAAGTGATTGTACCATCTGTGATGTATGGATCGGAGTTGTGGGGAATGAAAGTGATGTAGAGACAGAAATTGAATGTGTTTGAGATGAAGTGTCTGAGGAGTATGGCTGGTGTATCTCGAGTAGATAGGGTTAGGAACAAAGTGGTGAGGGTGAGAACGGGTGTAAGAAATGAGTTAGCGGCTAGAGTGGATATGAATGTGTTGAGGTGGTTTGGCCATGTTGAGAGAATGGAAAATGGCTGTCTGCTAAAGAAGGTGATGAATGCAAGAGTTGATGGGAGAAGTACAACAGGAAGGCCAAGGTTTGGGTATATGGATGGTGTGAAGAAAGCTCTGGGTGATAGGAGGATAGATGTGAGAGAGGCAAGAGAGCGTGCTAGAAATAGGAATGAATGGCGAGCGATTGTGACGCAGTTCCGGTAGGCCCTGCTGCTTCCTCCGGTGCCTTAGATGACCGCGGAGGTAGCAGCAGTAGGGGATTCAGCAGTATGAAGCTTCATCTGTGGTGGAAAATGTGGGAGGTTGGGTTGTGGCACCCTAGCAGTACCAGCTGAACTCGGTTGAGTCCCTGGTTAGGCTGGAGGAACGTAGAGAGTAGAGGTCCCCCTTTTTTTTTTGTTTCTTTGTTGATGTCGGCTACCCCCCAAAATTGGGGGAAGTGCCTTTGGTATATGGATGGATGGTGCCGACAGGTGTTTGAGTTCATTCACGGCCTTTCACATCCCTTGCACCATTCTACTGCACAGCTGCTGAAGACGAAGTTCTTTTAGCACGGCATTAATAAGGAGGCTAAGGATTGGGTCCATGCCTGTACTTCTTGCTAAACTTTCAAAGTACATTGACACACGGATTCAGGAGTGGGCACCTCTCCTCAACCTCAGCGTCGTTTCGCCCTTTTTCACTTCAATGTTGTAGAACCCCTAAACACATCACAAGGACATCGTTACCTGTTTACCGTCATCGACCGCTGCACTCGTTGGCCTGAAGCCATCCCCATGGAAACTGCAACATCTGCCTTATGTACATCTGCTTTACTCTTAGGATGGATAGCAAGATTTGGTATCCCTGTGCATATTACTTCTGACAGGGATACCACTTTCACATTTTAATTGTAGACATCATTAACCAATATCCTGGGTATCACCCTACATCAAACAACTGCCTACAACCCCGCTGCCAATGGAATGGTTGAACGTTTTCATCGCACCCTCAAAGCAGCTTTGATGTCCTGCTGGAAGGACTCCAACTGGTTTACACAGCTTCCCTGTATCCTTCTGGGACTAAGGACCACTCCTAAAAACACCCTGGACGTCTCAGCAGCTGAAATGGTATATGGGGACCTATAGGTCATCCCTACCGAAATATTTCCTTCTGCAACCTCCTCCGACGATCTCCAGCGCATACGTCACGTGGGAAAATTTCCTCCATGCCGCTAGACTTGCAAGCCCCCAGTGAAGCATCACATACCAACAAACTTGCACTCTGTAATGCATGTCTTCCTATACAACGACACTAGCAAGCCACCGCTTATGCCCCCTTACACAG
This sequence comes from Palaemon carinicauda, assembly GCF_036898095.1. Lineage (NCBI taxonomy): Eukaryota > Metazoa > Arthropoda > Malacostraca > Decapoda > Palaemonidae > Palaemon > Palaemon carinicauda. Next base: position 78,093,347 of record NC_090731.1, on the reverse strand, counting down.
GCCCTTTCCTTGTGATCCGACGCAATCTGAAATCATTCCTACTAAACATTCGTGGCAAAGAAGACTGGGTCTCCATTGATCGTCTAAAACCTGCTTATCTCCTGCCATATGACCCGCCTATAGTTCCCCTTTCTAGATCAGGGCGGCCTATTTAACATACACAGTATGTCATTTTTAGAGGGGGAGCCATGTACCACCCTTGTGTCACACGAGTGTACATAGTAACGACATTTCTCTTTTTTTTTGTATATCTTCCTTTGTATCTTTGCTCTTCCCATGTAGTGATAGCATCTTGTGTTAATCCGTCTGCCTACTTCATTGTTAACTGTTAACAGAAAGGGTTTCCGGTTAGACAAGAAATAGCATGTCTGTATTTTGCGAGCTTCTTACCGGGACCTAGTGTATAAATATATTCGATGTGTCGTAATAAAGTTACTCAGTTGCATTAGTGTCGCCTTTGACTCACAACCCACTCGTGGCTCATCACAGTTCTAATAAGTAGCCAACCCCTCCTCGTCCTCCGCTCGAACAATCTAACTCTTCACAGCGTGCCATCTGAACAGGTCATTTGTGTTTGATTGTACATATAGCCAGTCACTAGGATATTGTCCTGTTCCTTGCATTTAAACCTTTAAAGACTTTCTGTTGGGAAATATGGCTCTCAGTGGGAATCTTGCATTACTTTGCAGTGAGAAAAATATAAGACTCTTCTTTATGTGGATACACATGGATAGCACTAAAGATTGTTTCCTGTCATCAGAAAAATTATATATTTTTTGTTTGAGACATGAGCATTCAAACTTTGTCATACTTGGTAGAGAACTTAGCTCACAGAATTTTACATTAATCATAAGATAGTCCAATATACCTTTGTTGATTTTAAAGTCATGAGAAAACACTCCGGTTACTATCAATTCAATCATGATAGTACCTTTTTATAAAATGAATCATCGTTGTACTACATGGTGAAATGAAGATAATCCCTTTCCATAACCCCTCGCCTTTTCCAGGTGAACATTAATAACCTCACCAGAGGACAACATTGCTTTGATGCATTACGTTTGGGTAAAAAATGGACGATATGCCTGAATCAGGCCACCAGGTCCATCCCACAAGATATGTGCGCTTTGCGATACTGCTCCATTGTCCACCTACGTGGCTTTGAAGTAAAATAAGGTGATCCTCCTGTTGATGCTGACAAACACTCCTTGAAGCTGAGATAATGAATTGCAATACAATTTTTGAACTAATATTCATAAAAACCTTTTTTTTCCTTAGTATGTCACATTACAGCATTTACAAAAAAGCAAGTTACGACAGTCTATATTTAAATCTTTAACACTTCCCGGTTTTGACCTTTTTTTCATGACACTGACGGTTGGGGATGTTTATATAACCCCCGTTGTGGTTTGTCCCTAATTGACCTAGAGACTCGGGAAGAAAACAAAAAATGAGCGTGTCAGGTGTTACGAGATGACACGATTGCTTCCCATTTTCAAGGTCCTAGGTCAATCTGTGACCTCTTAGGTCAGGTCATATGTCAAATTTAAGCACTTGAGTTTTAGCCAATTACACCTAAACTATTCAAGATATGAGAATGGTATTTTCACAATCGTGTTCCTCTCGTCGAATCTCGACGAGTATTGTACCTCAAAAAGTCAATTTAAATTTTACCTCAGTTCAAGGACATGTATTTACCCAGATTTCTCTTAAAAGATAATAATAATAATAGCGATCAAAGAAAGGAGTCCGCCTTTTATTAGCCTAAAACTATCTTCCTCTCCTTTAAAACTGTCATATTTGAAAAACTCAAATGTTTGGAGTCATGTCATTTCTCTTTCAACAAAATATATAGAACTTCGAAGGTGTTCGTACCATATTATATGTAATGTTAGCCGTAATCAGCTTCATAGACGTTGTACAAATAAAATATTTTTATTTATTAAGTTTTCCAACAAAAATTTTTCTTAAACTTTAATTTATAAGCGGAAGAAGGAATCATATAATTCAAGCCCAAAATCTTTACAAGATATCAAACTACCTTTGAGGACTTCACCCTGCACTTCATTGCTGGAATGATTCAACATGAAGCCCATTCATTCTCTTGTTATGTATCTTATACTTAATTACTCTCTAACATCTCTCAACTCCCTCTTTAATGGTATTTGGTTGAGTGCCCCACTTGACCAAATGCCATTTAAGAGCTCTCTCTCTCTCTCTCTCTCTCTCTCTCTCTCTCTCTCCTCTCTCTCTCTCTCTCTTCTCTCTCTCTCTCTCTCTCTCTATTAATGAAAATAGAAACTAGCAATATGAAATATCATTTCCTTCGTCCCCACTTTCTCTCTCACTTACTCTTATGTAAAATCTCTTGATAAATACTTGAATATCTAATTGCGTTAGAGGATCCATATTTATATTATTTATTTCACATCAATATTCACTGCAAGCACTGGCAATAAGGGCCCATAAAAAAAACTTCCTCTTAAGTTTTCTGTTTTTTTAGTAGTCTCTTGTTGCCATTTGCAATCGTGAATCGTGTCCTCAAGCCTCGGGATTTCTACTATGAAGTTAGATTCTGTTGCTATGGCACAAGCCTTCAATATACATATAATTGCACAAAGTATTCTACGCTCTACATATTAACAAGCATCTGGAGATCTGAACATCGAATCTTAGAGAAAAAAATCTCTATTCTCATCAAGTACTGCTACTATTGAATGGTGATATCTCTCTCTCTCTCTCTCTCTCTCTCTCTCTCTCTCTCTCCTCTCTCTCTCTCTCTCTCTCTCTCTCTCTCTCTCTCTCTCTGACATGTTACAGTGAATTTAAAATTTCGTGGGCAATTAATCTTAGTATTCTGGTTGATGCGTCTACACCAGTTGTTACCTCCGCCAACGAAGTTGGAAGGAGGTTATGTTTTTCCCCGGTTGTGTGTTCGTTTGTTTGTGTGTGCGTGCTTGTTTATTTTTGAACAACCACAATTTTAGCCGTAGAGTAGTGCAACATGCAGGCATTAACTGTTATCCAAAAAGCTGGAAATGATTAAATTTTGGAAGTTCAAGGTCAAAGGTTAAGGTCACGGTCAAACAAAATTTCTAATATGTAATCAGTCATAAGTTTTAGACAGCTTTCGCGGACACTTCAAACTTGCTTTACATTTGAGTACATGAAAATCTATAGCAATTAATACATATTAAAATCAAAGATCATGGTCAAGGTCAAGGTCAAGGTCAAGGTCGAGCAAAAGGTTCAGAAATAAGCTGCTGCGGCGGAGGTCTGTGCTCTAATGAGTGCCCCTCTAGTTGACAATTTTTCCTCATTTATTTTCTCCAAAGATAAAAGATTT
>NC_090731.1:78062501-78077501 GCF_036898095.1 Palaemon carinicauda | reverse complement strand
TGAAACTCTAAACCGAATCCTCGATAGTGTTAGAGAATGGATGACATTTAAACAACTAAAATTAAATGAGAACAAAACTGAATTCATGGTGGTGGGTAAGAGAAACAGCGTGAGAAACATGTGTGATATTCAAATGAACATAACTAATGACTCGGTGCCGATATCTAATAAAGTTCAAGATCTAGGTGTATTTCTTGACTGCAACCTATCTCAAAATGACCAAGTAAACAATGTAATAAAAACTGCTGGTCATCATCCAAGAAATATTGCGTTTATGAAAAAGTACCTAGACGAGAATTCTATAAAGAAACTTGTGATAAACTGTGTTATTACCAGGATTGACTACTGCAACTCTATCTATTACAATTTACCTAAAGTGCAACTTAAGAAATTACAAAACATAATAAACAGAGGAGCAAGACTGATAAAAGGTGTCCCACCAAGAGAAAAGATCACCCCTATACTAATCGATTTACACTGGCTGCCGATTAAAGCGAGAATGGAATTTAAAATATGTACAATAACCCACCAAGTTATCAGAACCGAGCGTCATAAATACTTAAGAGAATTGCTACATATTGCGCAGCTAACAAATCATGTTGACACGAGAATAGTTACAGATGGTTTCAAACTATTGGAACCTAGATTTATGTCTACTTGAGGGTCAAGAGCCTTTAAATATGCAGCCCCGAGACTATATAATAAGCTCCTACGAAACATTCAAATGATTGAAGCCATTAAGGCTTTCAAGAAGAAACTGAAGACATTCTTATTTCAACAGTCATACAACAGTGACGATTTAACATTAAATGAACAACACGCGATATGAGATGTTAAATACTCTGAACGAACAAGGTAAAACGACAGTGGAGGTCCTATAGAGAGTGGGGTTCCCCTGCTGTATGGGACCGGAAAAGCAGCCATCAAAGTAAAGTAAAGTAAGGTGTGCAAGTCAGAGATTGGCCCGTGGCGGGGGACCAAAGTAGGTGATAAGACCTCGGCTGAGCATTATGTATAGTAAATTCGTCATATATTAAAGAAAAAAAAATCATTTGTAACATTTGACTGATATTGAATTAGATAAGTTATTGCAAGCAATGAGTTCATAAATATATATCTGAAAAACCTGTTTTTGGAATAAGATCATTCAGTTTTAGAGATATTATTTTTAGTACTTATTAGATATTGGAATATATAAAAAAGGTGAAAACGTCACTCTGAATATGGCTGGATTTTTGGGGGGAAATTCTTGTACAATATTTTCCCTTTGATAAATTAAATAGAGTCTCTCATGTTCAGGTAGAGCTACTAATGAGATTGTCTCTAAACACCATTATAGGCTTCCTATCTTTCCAATGATCGCTGATGTCTATGAATAATGAGCTACCAAATATGATATCCTTTCAAAAGAATAATAATGCATTATATTATGTTTGATTTAGTGTAATTTTCAGAATATATTGTAAAACCAGAAGGTTTTTGAGTCAAGATGATTTGTAAATGGGTTAATAAGTTAGAAGAAAAAAAAAGATAAATCTTGAACAGTATCTATTGTACGATCATTATCATCATCTAATAAAATCTCTCTCTCTCTCTCTCTCTCTCTCTCTCTCTCTCTCTCTCTCTCTCTCTCTCTCTCTCTTTCATCTAGTCATCTTCTTAGCTTTAGGAAATCCAAACATTAAAGCTAACTGAACAGTATAGAATCCTTCGTAGAACTGAAAACCGATATCTGGTTGGCAAACAATTCAGCTTCATTTCAAGGTAAGAGAGAGAGAGAGAGAGAGAGAGAGAGAGAGAGAGAGAGAGAGAGAGAGAGAGAGAGAGAGAGAGATTAAGATGAACATTCCATATTTTCCTTTTACTTTTGTCTGTTTTCTTTTCTCACTCGTTATTTATCCTTTGTAATTATTGCTCTACTCATGAAATTTAGCCTACAGGAAATTTTGTGGTAATTTATTAAAGCATCTGCTACTATATTTTATTTTCATTTGCGAGTGGATTTATTTTTCCTTTTACTGCAAGCCATGGTTTAATAAATATAGAGTTACCCCTATCATCAATAAAGAATTTGATCTGGAAAAAAAATTAGATATGTATATTACAGAACTCATTCGAAGCATTCGTCAGTACTAGACACATATCAGTCACAAATGATGCTGGAGGGATTCACTTAAAATCCAGCAAACACTTTCTTCTTTGACATCTTTTGGTTCGTCTGTCAGTTCCCTTAGCAATCTTGTCTTCAATCGCATGCATTTAATCTGCATAGTTCAAACAGGAGTTATATGACCTGTTCTATTTTGTTGAAACCAGTTATTCAACTCAATGAATAGTGTAACAGCTGATGTGTTTTTAAGCCTTTATTAAGATATATATATATATATATATATATATATATATATATATATATATATATATATATATATATATATATATATATATATATATATATATATATTTAGAAAGACCTTGTTTAATTCGAAAAAGATTGAATATCAAGTAAACTGTTTCGTAAACAATTCTACACCATCGCAAAATTAATTGATTTACGGAAGAAATGCAAGCGGGTAATAAAGTTGGATTTTATTGCAAAGAAAGTGTACACATATTACACACAGCGTAATCGAGTTAAGGAGAATCTTGTTCTTCAAAAGAGAATCTTCCTCCGAGATGGAATTTTCCCCTTGCTGAGTTCTACTGTGTTTGTATTCCACAATTCTGTAGTATGATAGAAAGTCGAATTAGATATTCTATTGTATATGAATTCCATTACCAAGAAGTTTTCAATGGTTTTTTGTTCTACTCCACTTTTCTATTATATTTTTATAAAAAAAAAAAATCAAGGGAATGTCTGTAGTTTTAAAAAGGTTGCGGAAAAACCAAAAAGAGTAATATTGTCCTTCCTAAGGAATGGGCTCATCAGAAAAGTTTTAATTTTGTTTATGACGAGTGTTAGGCCTCAATACTCATACTGTGAATACAATCTATTTATCGTCAATGTTCCACCATATTTTAATATAGCGAGCTAGTTGACACTTTCTTCCAGCTTGGCCTATAAATTTATAATGCAATCACGGATAGTTATATGTAAAATTATGTACATGAAATGTGTATCCATAAAGTAGTGTAAAGTTTCACATTCACGATAAAATCTCGCCCGAAAGCGTGTGTCATCCAACAGTACTGTTCCGGGTAACTGTGTGGAGTTTCTACATGTCCCGAAGACAAATATGAACTCTTCGAGTAGCCTACCTAGCAACTGACGCAGCAGAGATTCTATCAACCGAGAATGACGCCTTTCTAATCTGCAATCAAAATGTCTCTACTTGATCCATCCATCGAGATCTTTCTGCACTATCTCCATACACACAAGCGGAAGCAGATTCTCTGCCTTTGGGTACAGTGGTACCCAATGGCTACCAGAAACTGTTGATTCCAACTGCCGATAACGAAGTTTTGGTTCTGTCTGTGTATAGGGCCTCGTCTGCAAAATAAGCCAAGCATTTGATGTGGGGAAGAAGAAGCGATATATTCCTGTACACAAGATTGCAGACAAATAGGGAAAACTAACAATCGGGAGGCACCCACGCTGGTTCGTTATGCCCTTGCAAGGTGATACAGTCTCATCGATTGGCGGTAGAAGCAAGAAAACTTCATTTGAAGTGTGGAACTCGGCATCTCAATTGACCCCAGTCTTTGCTTATTACATAGATCTCCAGAAGAGCTTGATAAGCCGAAGATGGCAGTGTTATCCAGCTCTATAGGTCGGACATGCTCTGCAATTAGTGTTGATGCAGCCAGAATGTGAAAACAATCGATGCTATTCCTTCAACTAGATCTACACTGCTCAAACATACATCGACCTTGATTTTTATGATATCAAATCCAACATCAAGTTCAAGGAGAGAGAAGAGAAATAAGTCAATTAAAGGCGACCCTATTTGGACAGAACTTTTCGAATGTCTTGTTCAGAACTGATTCAGTAAGCATGATAAAATGGGTGCAGTAGACACTGCAAGTGTCTAGACACAGACCTAAAGCGCACCGTGATGTGTTCATGTGTAGTTATGTGCGGACAAAACCAAGACTAAATGCATGGAAGTCGGATTCCGCGCTGATGAAGTACACATTAGATTTCCTCTTCTGATATTATCTATAAAATTTTAGATATCTTTATTCTCATGATAATCCTGAAAGCGTTTTTTTTTTTTTTTTTTTTTTTTTTTGCTACATATGAAGGGTGGTTTTAGAAGAGGTAGGGGTTGTATGAATCAGATTTTTACAGTTAGGCAGATATGCGAGAAATATTTAGCAAAAGGTAAGGAGGTGTATGTTGCGTTTATGGATCTGGAGAAAGCATATGATAGAGTTGATAGGGAAGCAATGTGGAATGTGATGAGGTTATATGGAGTTGGTGGAAGGTTGTTGCAAGCAGTGAAAAGTTTCTACAAAGGTAGTAAAGCATGTGTTAGAATAGGAAATGAAGTGAGTGATTGGTTTCCGGTGAGAGTGGGGCTGAGACAGGGATGTGTGATGTCGCCGTGGTTGTTTAACTTGTATGTTGATGGAGTGGTGAGAGAGGTGAATGCTCGAGTGCTTGGACGAGGATTAAAACTGGTAGGAGAGAATGACCATGAATGGGAGGTAAATCAGTTGTTGTTTGCGGATGATACTGTACTGGTAGCAGACACAGAAGAGAAGCTTGACCGACTAGTGACAGAATTTGGAAGGGTGTGTGAGAGAAGGAAGTTGAGAGTTAATGTGGGTAAGAGTAAGGTTATGAGATGTACGAGAAGGGAAGGTGGTGCAAGGTTGAATGTCATGTTGAATGGAGAGTTACTTGAGGAGGTGGATCAGTTTAAGTACTTGGGGTCTATTGTTGCAGCAAATGGTGGAGTGGAAGCAGATGTACGTCAGAGAGTGAATGAAGGTTGCAAAGTGTTAGGGGCAGTTAAGGGAGTAGTAAAAAATAGAAGGTTGGGCATGAATGTAAAGAGAGTTCTATATGAGAAAGTGATTGTACCAACTGTGATATATGGATCGGAGTTGTGGGGAATGAAAGTGATGGAGAGAGAGAAATTGAATGTGTTTGAGATGAAGTGTCTAAGGAGTATGGCTGGTGTATCTCGAGTAGATAGGGTTAGGAACGAAGTGGTGAGGGAGAGAACGGGTGTAAGAAATGAGTTAGCGGCTAGAGTGGATATGAATGTGTTGAGGTGGTTTGGCCATGTTGAGAGAATGGAAAATGGTTGTCTGCTAAAGAAGGTGATGAATGCAAGAGTTGATGGGAGAAGTACAAGAGGAAGGCCAAGGTTTGGGTGGATGGATGGTGTGAAGAAAGCTTTGGGTGATAGGAGGATAGATGTGAGAGAGGCAAGAGAGCGTGCTAGAAATAGGAATGAATGGTGAGCGATTGTGACGCAGTTCCAGTAGGCCCTGCTGCTTCCTCCGGTGCCTTAGATGACCGCGGAGGTAGCAGCAGTAGGGGACTCAGCATTATGAAGCTTCATCTGTGGTGGATAATGTGGGAGGTTGGGCTGTGGCACCCTAGCAGTACCAGCTGAACTCAGTTGAGTCCCTGGTTAGGCTGATGGAACGTAGAGAGTAGAGGTCCCCTTTTTGTTTTGTTTCATTGTTGGTGTCGGCTACCCCCCAAAATTGGGGGAAGTGCCTTGGTATATGTATGTATGTATGTACATATGAAGTACTCTAGTGTTGGAATCAGAACTTGTTTGCAAAAGTTTTACTCTTTTGTGTAATTTTACTTTAATAAAAAGAATTTGAATATAATTGCACCTTTGAAATCAATATTGTTTTGTATTCAATATACGCTCGCTGTTTAATGGATAGATAAGTGTTTAACTTGTGACGGGCCGAGAGAAGGGTTGTGAACTGAAAGGCAGGATGCAATCAACTGAGTTATATTGTTGTGGAACACTATCCTTATATACAAAATCTCAAGGCAACAGGACATGACAGGTTCACAAGACAGATAATATCACAGAGAAAAAACCAGACTGGAATTTTCATGTTCGTTTTAGTGCGAGGGAGGAGCGAAGATACAAGCATAATATATACAAAAGGAACTAAGTACAATTGTGTGAAACACGGTTGGTACATGGCTCCCCCCCTAAAAATGACATACTGTACATGTTAAATAGGGCGCCCTGATCTAGAGAGGCGAACTGTAGGCGGGTCATCTGGCAGAAGATAAGCAGGTTTTAGACGATCAATGGAGACCCAATCTTCTTTGCCCCGAATGTTTAGGAGGAATGCTTTCGGACTGAGTCGGATCACAAGGAAAGGTCCCGTGTAAGGGGGCGTTAACCGTGGCTTGCTGGTGTCGTTGCGCAGGAAGACGTGCGTTGCAGAGTGCAAGTCCGTTGGTATGTGATGCTTCGCTGGGGGCTTGTAAGTCTGGCGGCACGGAGTAAATTTTCCCACGACGTGACGTATGCGCTGGAGATCGTCGGAGGAGGTTGTAGAAGGAAAAAACTCGGCAGGGACGACCAACGATTCGCCATACACCATTTCGGCTGCCGAGACGTCGAGGGCGTCTTTAGGAGTGGTCCTTAGTCCAAGGAGGACCCAGGGAAGCTGAGTAAACCAGTTGCAATCCTTGCAGCGGGACATCAAAGCTGCTTTGAGGGTGCGGTGAAAACGTTCAACCATTCCATTGGCAGCGGGGTTGTAGGCCGTTGTCTGATGTAGGGTGATGCCCAGGAGATTCGCTAATGACGTCCATAATTGAGAGGTGAAAGGGGTTCCCCTGTCAGAAGTAATATGCTCAGGGATACCGAATCTTGAAATCCATCCAGAGAGTAAGGCAGATGTACATGAGGCGGACGTTGCAGTTTCCATGGGAATGGCTTCAGGCCAACGAGTGGAGCGGTCGATGACGGTAAACAGGTAACGATGTCCTTGTGATGTGGGTAGGGGGCCTACAACGTCGACGTGAATGTGTGCGAAACGACGCTGAGGTTGAGGAAAGGTGCCCACTCCTGAATCCGTGTGTTGATGTACTTTGGAAGTTTGGCAAGAAGTACAGGCACGGACCCAATCCTTAGCATCCTTAGAAATGCCGTGCCAAATGAACTTTGCCTTCAGCAGCTGTGCAGTAGAACGGCACGAGGGATGTGAAAGGCCGTGGATGAAATCAAACACCTGTCGGCGCATGGGAGCTGGAATCCAAGGTCGCGGTCTACCAGTACTGACGTCACAGAGGAGGGTGGTGTTGGAGTTTTCGAGGGGAAAATCCTCCCAACGGAGGGACGTGCAGGATGTCCTACAAGCTTGATACTCTGGATCCTGTCGTTGGGCTTCAGCCAGGGCGTTGTAATCCAATCCCAGTTGAACGGCAGCCAACGTGTTTCTTGACAGGGCATCGGCAACGGGATTCATTTTCCCAGGGACGTATTGGAGGGTGCAATTGTATTCAGCCACGGCGGAGAGATGTCGGCGTTGACGGGCGGACCAGGCGTCAGACTGTCGAGTGAAGGCGTGCACCAGAGGCATGTGGTCTGTGCGAATGACGAAGGGCGTACCTTCTAAGAAATAGCGAAAGTGACGGACAGCCAAGTGCACCGCCAGCAATTCTCGATCGAAGGTAGAATAACCCGATTCTGCCTTGGACAGTTTTCTGCTGAAGAAGGCCAATGGGCGGGGCGAGCCTTTGACCACCTGCTCGAGTACTGCACCAATAGCGACGTCGCTGGCATCGGTGGAGAGAAGGAGAGGGGCTTGTGGGATAGGAAAAGTGAAAGCCGCAGCAGTTGATAGGGCCTTCTTTGTATTGCAGAAGGCCGCTTCTTGAAGGGGACCCCACTTCAAGTCCTTTGGCTTGCCCTTGAGGGAGGCATAGAGGGGAGCAAGAGTGGCGGCAATGGCTGGCAGAAAACGGTGATAATAGTTGATCATGCCCAAGAATTCCTGCAGAGCTTTGACGGTCGAGGGCGTGGGGAAATTCTGAACGGCTGCTACCTTCTCAGGGAGGGGATGGACTCCTTCAGGAGTGATACGGTGCCCTAAGAACGACACTTCGTTGGCGCCAAAGGTACACTTGTCGTACCGGACTACAAGGCCGTTTTGTTGCAGGCGGTCGAGCACGATGCGCAGGTGACGGAGGTGTTCCTCTTTTGAGGAGGAGAACACAAGTATGTCGTCCACATAACATACACAGAAAGGGAGGTCCCCTAAGATGCCATCCATGAGACGTTGAAACGTTGCCCCAGCATTACGAAGGCCAAAACAAGAGTAATTGAAGGTGTATGTGCCAAACGGAGTGGTGATGGTGGTCTTGGGGATGTCTTCTGGGTTCATAGGCACCTGATAATACCCCTTCAGGAGGTCGAGCGTAGAGAAAACCTTTGCTTTGTGCAGGTAGGAGGTTACATCGGCAATGTTTGGGAGGGGGTAGTGATCCGGTTCTTTTTGCATGTTCAGGCGCCTGTAATCCCCGCACGGACGGAGGGAGCCGTCTTTCTTCAGAACGATGTGTAAGGGTGACGACCATGGGCTGGAGGCCTTTTGGCAAAGGCCCATTTTCTACATTTCGGCGAACGTCTGTTTGGCGGCTGCCAATCGTTCCGGTGCAAGACGTCTGAATTTTGCGAAGACTGGGGGTCCCGTCGTCTTGATATGGTGATAAATACCGTGCTTGGCAGGAACCGTGGGCGTTTGGCGAAGTTCTGGACGGAAAACTTCCGGGTACGACGTGAGGAGGTGGGCGTAGGCATCCGTGGGTGCGCTGATGTGGAGAGCGAGGTTAGAGGGGGCGGGTTGAAGAGGTGTCGACAAGTACGAGTCTGCGTTGACCAATCGTCGGTGGGCGACATCGACCAGAAGGTGGAAACGAGAGAGGAAATCCGCACCGAGGATTGGCATTGTGACGTCAGCAACGAGAAACTTCCAATTGAATTTACCGTTTCCGAACGATAACGTGAGGCTCTCGTAACCGTAGGTGGGTATCGCAGATCCGTTGGCAGCTACCAAGCGGACGTCGGCAGATGTAGACAGACTACGTTGTGCCTTGAAGAGTTTCCTTGGCAAAAGAGAACGACAAGCACCCGTGTCTACCAAAAATTGCACGCCCGTTCCTGCATCCTGTAAAAAGAAAAGATTAGAAACATGGGAGGCCACCGCCACAAGCGATGGCCTACTTACACGTTTTTTGACCACTGAAAATCTTTGGCACATTTCTTCGCGGTTGCCCCGAATCTGAAGTGGTAGTAGCAAAACTGCGGCGGATGGGAGGTAGTAAGTGGCTGTAGAAGTCGTTCGTTGGGGCGCGAGCGATTGGTGGGTGGTGGGCGGCTTTGTCGCCGCTTCGGCACGTCACGGGGTAGGCGTGTATGTCCTACGGCATTCATGTCAGCTTCGGTTGACGTTGAATAGGCATCCTCGTCGTCAGGGGTGGAGGCGTTGATGGAGGTCTTGAAGTGGCTGTCCATAAGGGCGTCGGCTTTGGTCATCAAGTCCTTTATGGGTAAACTATCGACATCGGGTATGGCAGCGCGCACAGGTTCAGGTAAACGGCGTATCCAAAGGGCACGGAGTAGGTTCACCTCACGAGGAGAGCCGTCTGCGGCAGGTTGAAGGCGAGCGATACTGGTCATTTCCCTAAGGGCAAGCGAAGCCCTTTGGTCCCCCAACGGTTGTTGCGAGAGCTGAAAAAGCTTTGCTATACGGGCGGCTGGCGACGGCGAGTACTGCTGCAGAAGGTATGATTTGAGGTCGTCATACGCTATTGGGGTGTCTCCTTGTTCACAAAGCCAGTCGGATATTTCTGGGAAGGTGTCCTCGGGTATCGCCGCGAGAACATAATCCGCTTTGGTGGTTGAGCGAGTCACGCCCCTGATACGAAAGTGGACTTCAGCGCGTTGAAACCAAGCGAACGCTTCTCCGCTAGCGAACGGTGAAAGCTTCAATGGAGTGGCCGCAGTGCCAACTGCTGGGGTACAGTCCGCCTCCGTCATATTACCAACGATGGAGGGGCGAGGGAGGTGGGGGTGGAAGGCAGTGGGAGTGAGTCGACTTCCGGGGTCACCAATGTGACGGGCCGAGAGAAGGGTTGTGAACTGAAAGGCAGGATGCAATCAACTGAGTTATATTGTTGTGGAACGCTCTCCTTGTATACAAAATCTCAAGGCAACAGGACATGACAAGTTCACAAGACAGATAATATCACAGAGGAAAAACCAGACAGGAATTTTCATGTTCGTTTTAGTGCGAGGGAGGAGCGAAGATACAAGCATAATATATACAAAAGGAACTATGTACAATTGTGTGAAACACGGTTGGTACAAACTGTAAAGTGCAATACAATATGAAAATAGATTCTCGATTTCTTACTATGTAGATTGTAGAAGGACGAAGTTTCCTTTTATAATCACGTATACCTTCGATAAAGATAATAATATTGAGTGTTGTTTTTTCATGAATTTAAAATCAACAAATGTGTATTTGACTATCTTGGTACTTAAGGAAATTTTGTAAACTAAGTTCAAAACCCAATAAAGGAACGTTCATATGTTCATGTTTCCAACAGGAATTATATTTTTTTGTACGTAAGCACGGAAATATTACCAAAACTTGATCTGGGTATACTAAAATTGGTATTTTGGCGAATAATGAAATTGATGGCAAAGTTGAAGTTAACTGTTCCTTTTCAGTAGCTAATGATAAAAGTAAATTGATGGAGAAGCAGCTGCAGCAGGCCACCGAACAATTATTAAAATCTGAATGCAATTATTATTTGAATAATGATCAGAATATTTACAGAGATGAGACTGTAGAACTCCATAAGCAGTTGGTGGATTTTACTATCAGAAACATTCATCAGAGAAAAGCAGATGGACGAATTTTGGTTCCCCTATTATGGAATGGCAAAGTTTCTCGTTTACTGTCAAAAAATTAAAAGCTGTCAAAACTTGTACTGAAGTCAAACTTGAAAAGACCGAAACAGCAAGGTCATTTACAGTTGGTGCACCAGACTTTAAAAGAACAATTGAAAGCATGAATTATTGAGCCCATACATGATTTTGATCTTTTCAAAGCAGAGAATATTCATTATTAATTTTTGCCTCACATGGCTATTTGCAAGCCGGACAGAGATACAACAAAATCTAGGACTGTGTTTTTATCGAATCTCAAAGATTCTAGCAATGGTATTTCTTCGTAACAGAATCAATGCATGTACTCTGGGCCCCCACTAAACCAAAAGTTATCCTCCTCTTTTGTGCACCTTAGATTTGATAGGAAATTGCTAACATTTGATCTTAAGAAAGCCTTAAATATGTTACCCATAACTAAAAATTATCAAGCTAGATTGTTTTTTTTTGTTTTTTTTGAGGGGGGGGGGTGTATAAAAATGTTAGCTAAGGCGATTTTTCTTTAGTGGTTTTTAGAAATGTACGGTTGCCCTTTGGTCTTCAATGTAGTCCCTTTTTACTTATATCATTATATTACCTACTAATTTTGCAGCCTTCTGAGAATTCCACAATATCAGAGTTCAAAGAAATGAATTTACTCGCTAATTTACATGGACAATGGAGCTATTACTACAATTACTGCAGAAGAATTAGATTGGGCATATAATCAACTTCCTGGTATTTTTTAGCCTTTTAAATTTGATATTCAGTAGGTTGTTACAAACGAAAATGCTTTGCAGGTACAAATTGTTCAAGATGCTAAGATAACTACTCCTTACAATAACGAATTGTTTGGATTAACTTGGAACAGAAACACTGATGAAATTTTCACTAGACCCATTTTTCTTAATTCTTTAAGCTAAAGCCAAAAGATCTATTTTACAGACAATAGCTTCTCAAGTTTATATATTTGGATTCAATATGCCTTTATTTAACCGTTGTAGATTGTTTATGCATCGGGTGCAGTGTCAAAAGAATTTGGGTTAGGATCAAAGATTAGCTGTGGATTTCCAAAAGGAATGGCAAAATACCTGTATAAGCAAGCAAACCAACAGGACTCCTCCTTCGAAAGTTTCCAGGTACATAGGTCCTCAAGATGGCAGCTTCAATATTGATGTCTTTTCAGATGCAGGTCATGAAATTTATGGTCGTGGTATTTACTTGCAGGATATTGAGATAGGTATGCTCAGTTTTGTGTATGACAAAAATAAACTTGTTAATAATCAGTTGAAAAGTAAATCCTTGCTTTTACTTGAACTGCATGCCTTAAATCTAGGTGTTTGGTGTTCCATGGATATCCACAGAAACTTGGCCGGCTCTGCTTGCTTAATTCCGTTGGAAGTGGAGAATATTGTAGCATACACAGACTCTCTATATGCTTTGCATTGGTTAAATTCTGCATCTCATAAACTAGACAAATTAAACAAGCTTTCTACTTTTGTTCTGAAGAGGATTAATAGCATACAGAGGTCATGCGAAGTTTTTCCAGTAAGGTTCAATTTTATTTCTGGCAAGAATAACCCTGCTGACCTAGTCACCAGATGCATTTCATGTAACCAGAGGAAAAAATCTTGTTTTTTCTCTGGACCTAACTACATCTTAAATGATGTCCCTGAATTGTCAATTGTTATTCCAGTATTTGAATCTGCAGCAGAGACTCGATCTAATCAGTTTACTGTAGATGTTGATTTATATTCTGAGCACCTACTGGATATTTGTAAATTTTTCAAATTTCAGGAAACTTGTTCTATTATACCGTATATTGTTCCTAATTTTTCAGAAGTTGAAAGTAAAAGCTGGAATTCGAAGTATTCCAAGTAATGGCAGCCTAGATTATTTTTCATTAGCACTACGCCAATTGATATCCGTTGAACATCGGAAATATTTTCCAGATGCGCTTCTTTATTTTCCGAAAGGTTTAACTTCATTGAAGGAGATTCCTTCTATTATATCTAAGCTTAATTGGTTTTTAGATGAACACGGTGTATTGGGAGTAAAAAGTAAGTTCAAGAAGTGGAACTATAGTACAGATGAAAAGTTCACTCTGCTGCTGCCTGGAGACAGCCATTTAACTAAACTAATTATATGGGATGCTCATATGAAATTGTTACATTCAGGATGTTATTCTGTTCTGACTCAATTGAGGCGAAATTATTATATTCCTAAACATTTTTCAATTGTCAAGAAAGTTATTAAAGAATGTGCTCATTGTCGAAGATTCAATAACAGAACAGTGAAACTTAACCAGAATGATTATAGAGATTTCAGATCAGACCCACCTACCATTCGCTTCGCTAATGTTTTTATTGATTTTATGGGGCCTTTTGATGTAAAGAAAGAAGGCATTTCGCAGAAGATATGGTTACTATGTATATCTTGCCCTTGGTCAAAAGCCATTATTCTTAAAATTTGTAGAGGTTTAAATGTATCCGATTTTCTGAAAGCATTACAACTACACCGTTTTGAGTATGGAATTCCCCAATTCTTTATCAGTGTCTTAGGGACACAATTAGTGGCAGGAGCAAACACTATAAGTTCCTTCATTAATGATCCACACACGCAATTGTATTTTGAAGAGAATAATATGAAACCTATCTCTTTCCAACATAATTTTAAAGGTTGCAGTCAATTAGGGTCTTTAATCGAGGTCTGCGTTAAGATGACCAAACGGCTAAATTTTGGAGTTATTAAGAATAATGCACTTTCATATTTTGATTTTAAATTTCTTGTCTGTAACGTTGTGCATCTTGTCAATGGGTGACCCATAGCATTCAAAGAGGCTGTCCGAGACAACGATGTTAATAATGTACCAGAACCTATAATACCTGAACAGCTTGTTATGAGATATGAGTTGTCTTCGTTGAATTTGATTTCCGAGCTTCAACGTTCTCCCGGTGATGATCCAGATTTTAATCCACATCATTCTCATGAATCTAATTTTCAGAAAAATGATTTAGAATTGTGCAATATTAGATATTATCTTGTGGATTCTTACCATAATGAGTTTTTAGGTACTTTGATACACCAAACAGCGGATAAACGTGGAAGATATCACCCTGTTTCTCATGAATTAATTAAAGTTTGGGATATAGTTTTGGTCAAAGAAGAATATGCCAAGCGAACTAATGAACCATTGGGTATACTTTTAGAAGATATTTATCAATGACTTGGGTGAGATTACCCGTGTAGTTGTTAGGAAGGGAAAACTCGGCCAGGTAACGAGGTTGCATATATCAAATTTGATACCAATTCTTGAAAATTGTACCCATATTGAACATTCACCTGCTATTAATGATAACTCCATCAATGTGTCTTCTCGTCCCGAAGAGCTGATGCAGTAAGTGAAGAGTGGACAAGACAAATGCTTAATTAATTTTACTGAATTGTATAGAGTCTTAGTATTAAGTTTTTTTTTTCGTATTTCACTTAATTTGAGTTTTTGGATGAAAATGTTTAATAATAGTAAACATTTTCATCTCCCGACCTGGACTATGGTGAATATAAATTCGCATCACAAGTATTTAATTACTTATGACTATTTTCTAGTCAATTTTTACTTTGAATATTCTTATGGCGGCAGGAAGGACTTCTAATTTTCAAATTTGATATTTTCATTGAAATGCTTGGTACTCATAAGTGTCCAGTCTGCGGTTGTAAAAGGCTTTTGGACTATTTAGCTAACTCTTCGCCTTTTGTTCGTTAAATAAAACTTACATTGTCAAAGAACGACAGAAGAACGCAAACTCAAAGCATGACCATTATAGAGTCAACACCACAAGAGATTTTAAGCTTCAAAAGAAAGAAGAATATATTCTTGGTTTTTCTTCAAGTATTTATAGTATGCATTGTTAAATTAAAGTCATCCGGATCCCAGGCATTTCTCATCGTAATGGAATTTAAGTCCTAATTCTGCCGCGTCCATTTCCATAGTCTCCCTGCCTGGATTGATACGTTATTGCCATTGCTCTTTCTTGTGGTAACCTTCATAATTATTTGAGTACTGGATATGTTTATCCAGATTGGATATATGTTTTACGTCGTCTAGTGGTTTATTATTCTTTCATTAGCC
>NC_090731.1:78035001-78057501 GCF_036898095.1 Palaemon carinicauda | reverse complement strand
CTCGCCATCCGAAATGGCGACCCAGGACCTCTAACTGGCCTAACCATAGAGGATTTCGTCGTCGAAGCAACAGTAGCGGGCGCATTGATTGAAATGGCGCGCCCACAAAGGCCAAGGACAATCCCGAAAATTGGAAGAGGTCCCGGACAGCAACTGTAGGACAATGGACCCAAGGCGACCCACAGCAATCAACCCACACATAAGTTGAGTAACATGGTACAAAATCTGTAGTTTTACGATTAACTAATTTTTTTTTAGATTTTGTAAGTGTGTAGAGTAAGGAAGCTATCATTTCGTTTTCTTTACGTAATGTTAAAGTTGAATGAAAGAACACTAGATTTGATTGAAGAAAGTATCTAGTCGAATAAAATGTTTTCAGTGTTAAAGCTTCGAGTAAAGAATAACTTTTCTTTTCACAAAAGAAGAAAATCAAATTGATTTTGTTGCTGTGTGGTTAAATGAGAAATTGTTCTTTATGCTGTATGAACTACGTTTTCATTGCATAATTTCTTTGGTTTGTGGTTTATAGTAGTTTAAGTTAGTTTTTGAGACCTTCGTGGTCAAATGGTTAAATGTGGTTTTTGGAAAGGAAGTAAAGTCACATGTTGTGATAATTCTGTGTTAACAATAATAAGTTGCTTAATTCGAGAGAAGAAATGTAAGTTGGTAAATTTGGTGCTAAGACGAAATTCATGAAGTTCTTTATGATGTCCCGTTTTGAGTATGTACTTAATAAAATTATGGAGAAAGGAATGTAAATTAGGTACATTGGTAATTTGGGAAATTTGTGTCACAATATTTGTTATTACGTCATACTCCGTGTTGTCGATCAGTAGCCTACTTAGATCGTTATGAAATGTTTTAAAAGAAAGAGTTAAGCTATTGTTTGCCAGTTTTAGTCAGATTATCCTAATTGACGAAGGCGAGTTGTTAACGTAATAACAGAAGTAAGTTCAGTTGTCAACAGTTGTTGAGTAATTAGTAATGTCACGTAGATGATTTAAAAATCTTGCATTTAGTTTCCTTTGGTTACAGTGTGTCATAAGTGATTTGTTTACCAGTGTTCGGTCTGATTGATGACATCGAGCTTTGTTAACAAATTATGTTAGGAAAGTAACGTCAAATGATGTAGCAGGGATCATGGATTTTTTTTTTTTTTTTTAAGAGTAAAAACCCGAGTAATTCGTGTAAAAGTGAGATGAATGAAGCAAATGTGATGACGTGTGAATTCCCTGAGCAAGCATTATGATGTTACAGACACTGTTATAGAGCACATCTTGAATAGGTTTTTTTTTGTGTATTAAAAAAAAATCAAAGATTTTGACAAGTAACGAAATTTTTTTTTGCTTGAAGGTCAGAATTAGATCTTTGTTTTCTAACTCTGTGTAAGGTTTTGTGTTTTGGGAAAATCGTGACAAGTGAACAAAAAATTATTGTTTTTAGGTACTAATTGGCACCGTGATATAGAGAAGAGAATTTGAATTCTTATGTGTTTGTCAGTTCTAGTTAACTCGCAAGAACAAATAAGTAATGTGAAAAATTTGAGAAATGGCGAGCAAGTTACCGTAGATTTCCATTTATTTGTAGCAAAGAATAAAGTAGATAATCAGAATGATTGTAAAACCAGATAATGACACGGTAATTTTAGCAGTAGTGATAAAAGACTTGACAGGCTCCCTGTGTTTTGAAGAATAGCTTAGTCAAGCAATAAACCTGCAGTTCTTAAGTTAGTTACTTATTTTTGAGTATCGAGGGAATCATATCAACAAAGCAAACTTTGGGTTAGAAGGTGATAATGAGTAGCAATGCCGTTGCCTTCGTTAGCTAATTAATGTCTGATAAAAAAAGTTGTTTTAGGCCAGATTTTTGGTGTCAAAGTATAACGTAAAAAGGTGGATTTGATTGTAATTAAGTGATTGGGTGAATCCATGCGATAAAGCCTAGGATTTTAATGGCTTTGTGTACGTTCAGAGACCAATAAGAGGCTAGGTAATTGCCCTTAAGAGTTATGTACATCTCAGCGACTTGTCCCAAAGGTCAAACGAGACTGTGTTATATACTCTGCTTTATTTGCTTTTTTTTGTTTGTGCCGTAATGCTTGTTTTATGTATAAGTTAAGGACGTAATTTTAAGGTTTTGAGCTCAGTTTGTCTTTTTTTTCAGTTTCAGTATTTTTTTGCATGCTATGTTTTTTTAGTTTTATTTCTCTTATGTTTTTAGCTGTCATTTCGTTGCTCGTTGAAAGATTCGAGGACGAAAGATTTTGGTGACTATTGGAGAGTTTGGGTCAGCAGAATTCGACCCATGTGAATCCCTGTGCGTGCGAATGTTTGTGTTTGCATACGAGCGCGTGAAGGTATGAGATGCGCAGAGAGAGAGAGAGAGAGAGAGAGAGAGAGAGAGAGAGAGAGAGAGAGAGAGGGGGGGATGCTAGATTCCCCACGCGCAGGAGCGGCGTCAATGTATTCGCAGAAAAAAAGGAGATGACTGAGTGAGAGTTAGTTTCTTTGTGAGATAGTTCTGAAAAAAATGAGAGAGAATTATTTTTTTGGCTAATGATTGTCCCTTAAGGGAAGGGAAGTAAGAAAGTTTTCATTTAAGAGTTTCTTTTTTCTTTTTCTCTGGAATTTGATTAAAGGGATTTTTTTTTTTTGACCTCATTGACAGGTTATGAAGAATTTGTTATGTTCTGAATAAAGTTTAACGTAATTTGGGAACAGTTTTGATCTTGGAGAAATTCTGTAGCGTTCAGTTTTAACGGAGATTTCCGTTTTTCACCTTGTGTTTTTTGTTGTTTGGGAATTAACGTAAATCTGATCGGAATGATTTCCCCTGTTCGTAATTGCACTAGGAAGCTCCAGTTTCAAATTAGTTCTCTATAGTGCGTTGGTGCACTCTCCTAGAGAGATTAGTTCACCAAATGTTTAACTGGGCTCCACAAGGCACTAGAAGAATTGGAAGACCTAGACCTACAGTACATGGCTTATGGCTATAAAGTGCGAAGTAGATAATGATGATAGTAATGCAAGAGCCTTTTGGTTTGCATGATGTAGGTCAGCTTTGATGAATAAGTGTCCTAAAACGATTGTTGTTTGTTTGCCATAGTTCGAGTTCGGCTTAGTTTAAGTGCGAGCAAAAGAGATGAGACGACACATGATGTGAATGGTCGCTGTTTTGAAAGCACTGTATGTAGGTTGTGTCTCTGTTGTGAATTTTCTGTCAGACAGCTTGTTTTCAGTTGTGATGCGAGCAAGGTGTCAGCAGTTTGCCCAGATTGGAATTTGAATGACTGGGCATGGAGAATTTGAAAACATAGCCCGGATGACGATGACGTCATGTAGGGGCGCTTGAGAAAAACGTGTCAGGGAGAGAGAGAGAGAGAGAGAGAGAGAGAGAGAGAGACTTTCTGTATTTGGGCGTTGAGATCCCCTTAGAGTTTTTTTATGTCCCTTGTTGTGAGTTGGCAGGTGCTGATTGAAACTTGGGAATTTGGACATTCCTGTTGTGGATGTTATGGAATTGTTTTCTTTTTTCACCGTCTGGTTGGTCTAGTGTTCCGTTTTGATGACCTACATGACCCCAGTGGAGGGGAAGAAAGGAGGCCAGACTCTTATGTTGGTAGACCTTTTCTTAGGAGAGGTTGCTTTGCTGTCCTCAAGCAAGATGCTTTGAGGAAGACCGCCGCCGGAGTTCATACAATGAACGTGGAGGACGGGGAAACACCCCCTCCCAAGGAGTGGTTACGGGGATCCCAGGCATGCCTTACTTTGTGCAGAGTATAGGCATAGCTCAAATGTGTAGTTGTAATGGTACCATTAATTTTTACATTTTCATATTTTGTTACTTTTTTGCATAAAAGCCTGCAGAAGTGTTTCAAGTGGAGGAACAGAGCTTTGTTTGACTATGATGCTTTTTGTAAGTATGATACAGTTAGTTGACTGTCGATGGTGATGTGCATTAATTTATTTTTGATACAGTTGTTGTGTTTTTTGTTTTTATGTACTCGTACCCAGGTTTGTAAACACTTTGCTAATGTTATTATATAACATTATATGAGAATATTATGACTAATAACATTTGTGAGTATTTTTTCTATGTACGATGGCCATATTTAATAGCTAGCCTATTATTGTCACTGTATAATGATAACTGTAGTGGATCCAGGTATACCCTGGAGATACTAAAGTATCCATGGAAAGTGAATATTTAGGACATGCGTACATATTCTGGGTTTCCGAGGGATTGTTTTCTGTGTGAAACTTTTCTTTTAGGTAATTTTTTTTTTTTTTTTTTTTTTTTTTTTGCTAGCAACTTTCATTCTTGGGGTAGAACATAATGAACATATAATATGTTGTTTTACCAGTACTATACCTTAGATATCTTTCAGACTGAGAGTAAATAGAATGAGCCAGAGTGTAGGCTTGACATATGAGGGCATGGATTCTTTTCGTTCGATAACAGCATCCACTAATGGACTGTAGGAATTAGAAAAGTTAAGTATTTTTAAATACAAAGGTTATTTTCTGTTGTATATATTGTAACTTTGCAGTCACAGTCCTCTATGATATGTGTTCTTAATAAGATATGTAATATCCAAACATGTTCATATATAAAGTATGTATATTATGAATACAGACATGTGTAGTGTTTATTGACAATTAATTCTCTTTTTTGATTGTTTTTTAACATGTGTTCACTGATAGTGAGTATTTTTGATGAGTTTGAGATGTTAATTTGATTTTTTTACCGATAATTGTTCACCAGTTTAGTGAAATGTGTTGATTATTTCATATGAATTTTTAATCTAAGTCTTGTTAACCTTTGTTGGAGATGAACAAGGCTTCCCAATGATCATGGAGACTTTCTTTTGAGTAGAGTAATTTACAGTGGGGTTTTGTTTTGATAATTTTTATTGAAAGTTAATGGCCTTCGCTTTGTTTTAAAGTAGTTTTAAATTCTGGAAGGCTCAGAAGAGCCTTGAGTCAGGTGGAGGGGAGTTTGTCACGGACAAATATATTATTTTAAACAAAGGCTAAGCTGTAAAGTAAATGTGCAGAAAGTAGGGCAGATATTGCCAAGCAATCACCTTGTCTCCCTGATCCATGGGTTTTCGGGAAGCAGTTCAAGCCACTTTCATTTGTGATTGGTATTTGATGATCCAAGCACACGTGTACTGAATCCGTGTCCATGTCAACAGGTACACCGGGGAGAGTGAGAACCAGTATGGTGTGGTTTCGTCACCTGCCACCCATAGGTGAGATAAGCCAGACCCCCCAGCAATGTAGGGAAAATAAGAAAGCACAGTCTGTGCAAGACCAGGTAGTTGAGTTCGAGTCCTGCTGGTGAGTGGGCAACTTTCACTAGGCCCACCGGCCATGGTAAGCCTACCACAGCCATGGCGGACATCCTATAGTTTCTTTTAATTTAAATCTCTCCCCGGGTATTGTGTCAGTTAAAAGTAAATTTGTAATTGACATGAAATCATATAAGAGCCAGCGAGAATTTATAACTTTTGTTATGTACCCTCAAGATATAAAGATCTGTTTCATCCCGCTTCGAGTTTAAAAATTCGTCTGCTTCATTGCCTCCGACCATGTATTATTATGTAATTTCCCATGTCCTTATGACATATGTGTGTGTGTATGTGTGTGTGTTTGTTGTGTATTTGTACTGGATAGCCGAGACGTCAAGTGATACCACAGTTTGAAAAATGGAAACTTGATTTGTATTATTGCTAAGCGTTCGATGAGATTGGACAAAGATCCATCGATATCTTAAGAAGTAGTAAAAAGAGCAACTCTCTATTTGTTTTGTCTTGGTAACACTAGAGACCTCTGACGGATGATTCCCGATGAGTGTTGACGGACATTTGAATCTAACTGTACCTGATACAGTTATGGAGGTGAAATAGAAATTTAGCAATATAGATTCATAATAACATTTGTGTTATATTATCATGGGCTGCAACGAATGTTTTAAGCATTGGCTCACAATGCTTAGTAAAACTGTTAATTTGGTTATTATTCACAAAATAATCTGTGATTCCTGTATAAGTTTGATCGTAATATTTGCCACCTCATCGTCTTTAGATGTTAGGAAATCTACCTACTGAGTCATCAGCAAGTATTGGCTGGACCTCTCTGGTCCTAATTTTTGTACTGAACCTGTATTTGTTCCTTGGACATTGCTCTGTCCGTTCCTTCTGCAATTCACAACTGATCTTTAAGTTTTTAAATTGTTAAATATATATAGAGGAGATAAAAAAACGACCGATTTAATAATAGTTTCTTGACTTCATAAGCAAAAACAAATTCATTGCATAAAAGGCAATTTTATGTATTAGATGGACTATGAAAGGAATTCAAGAAATTATTCTATTTTAGTTCATGTTCTATTTTTGAGAATTATTCCATGCTGGTCATAGCACAACAATGTTGTAATAATATAATACTTATGATTTTTATCGATATTAAAAATGAAAAACATCTAAAGAGATATTAAAAATTGAAAAGATGATAAATGCAATTTTTGCATTAAAGATGTGTTTGGTGTGTTGCATAGAATAATCAAAATTCAATAGAACGCGTTCGTTCGTTCGTTTGTTCGTTCAGATTACCCAGCAGCATATTCCTGAAGTCTGGATGGAAATAGACCCTCTCAGATATAGAACCAATCAGAGCGTGTTGTGGAGCGGTGACGTGGCGAGACTCCGCCCTCCTTCGTGCTACCACCTATAAACTTTCCTTAATTCTTGCAAAAGCACCAGTTTCGAAAATATTAGTCTTATATCATACGTTATGATATTGGTGAATATATTAGTTATTATAGATGCTTACAAAATATATGTATCAACTATGTTGTACCACCTAGCATTTAGGCTGGCGCTTATTATTATAGAAAGGTACAGAGATTCTGAGTAAGCACGGTATATGTCACCATTGCTCAATCTAAACAAACTGCATTTGCTGTTTCTATTCTGTAACTTCTGACGAATTGATTGAGTCTGCTGCCTATAGTCCTCCTAGTCTGTTGTTTTCGTCGTGTCTTGTGTTACTTTTACTTTAGTCGCTATGGAGTGTACGAGAAATCCCGAGTTGCTAGATTTTGAAGGTAGTGATTTCCCCTCCATTGCAAGACGCTCAACTGGCAAGCCAAGAGGAGCTGCACCGCTGTATAAAGGCCGTCATCCGACAGGCGCTGTGTCTTCACAACCTAAACGTCCCCGTAATTTGGCTCACCACATTTCCTACAATGTGGCCAATGGGAAATCTCATGGCACAAATCATTAAGTGAAAAATAGTGATATTTATGTATTTTCTATTGGCATATATTTGATATTAATGGAAAAGAGGATACTTTCGCATTCATATTTCTCATACTTCACAATAGTTTTTGATTAGTGTCTAGGCAACGTATTAATTTTATGTATTTATTATACCTCTTAAGACATGAATCATTCCATTTTCATTCTATCTGGTTGACAACGGAACTGTAGTTTGGAGTCAATCAACTTTGGTATGATGCACAATGTGAGTAATCTTTTGTATATAATAAACCTTTGTATAAAATAATCTTTTGTAAATATTTTTTTTTCCCTTATATTCCAAGCTATGCGGTTGATTTTAAAATTTACAACAAAATATCAGCAAAGGAAAGCTTTTTAGTATCCGAGGCTGCAATGGTAATATGTATAATATAAGCAAAGCAAATATTTTGAATAGTTTAGGATATCTCTACAACAAAACTTGAGTATGGCCTTGGTTGTAATACACAGCGTAAATTTTTGCTTTTTATTACATATCAGTGCAAATTGAAAAAAAAATTCTGGTATATTTTCCTGTGACTAGAGTGAATCTGCTACTCATTTCCGCTGGATATCATCAAAAGAATAGGTTTTTTTTTATTTTAATTTTTTTTTTAATCGCAACATAGATTTACCGTAGCAACTAAAATAAAGGTCTATATTTCCTGTCTCACACAAAGTATACTTCTGAACATGAATTACCATCCGTATTCTAGCCTATCCTGACTAAATATATACATTTCAAAAACATTGAGTCAAAACTACCGAGCAACAATAGAAAATATATATATGTATATAAGCAGCAAAGAACAAATAAACTTGCAGAAGAAATATACATTATCAACAGGGTAAAATTTGTGTATTTTGGAGGGTGAAATTTTAAATTTGTGTATTTTGGAGGGTAAAATTTTAAACTCAGCCTATTTATGTACTAAATGCTCAAGTGTCGAGGCCAATATGAGTAGTTGAGTCATTTTTTTCAATGGGTGAAGTATCACATAACGAAACAGTTGATTACCAGTGGATCATAGTCCTCCTGCCGGGGCCAATATAAGTAGTTAAGTCATTTTTCAACGGGCAAAGTATTATGTAACGAAACGGCCGATTTACATGGGATCATAGCCCTTCTGATGTGTTTTATTGAGCAATCTTGCCAGCCATATGCCTTGCTTTTCTATTTCTTTTTAATAATTATATTTACCAATATTATAACCTCTCATAAGATTCTATTCTCAAAACTGGTGCTTCTGCATGAATTATTATGTAATGAAGCGGCTGATTGCCATGGGCATGGCTTTCTGCATGTTTCATTGAGCAATGGTCCCATATGCCTTGCATATCTCAGTACCTTATGTTGCATAAGCTCCAGCGTAAATATTAGCTGGTACAACATAGTTGATACATATTTTTCTGTCTACATCTGGAATAACTATATTTACCAATAATAAACCTATTATATAAGATTAATATAACTGGTGCTTCTGTAAGAATTAAGAAAAGCATAAACGTGGTAGCACTAGGGAGGGTGGAGTTATACAACGTCACCGCTACAAAACACGCTCTGATTGGTTCTTATATCCGAAAGGGTTTATTTCCATCCAGACTTCAGGAATATCCTACCCGGCATATACAACCAAGATAAAATGACGTGTGCCTGAAGGTGCACAGAGTCTGCTCTTAGTTTTAGCAGCTGCTCCACACCAAGAGTGTAGCTCAAGGAATCAAGGTTTTTCTAATAATAGCTGAACTTTTTATTAAGGGAACTCTTGTCGGCAACTATGCCAGCCCACGGAACGGAAGGCAGGTGGAGTCGCTCAGCCCTAAGACGGTGACTGCTAGATCACAAAAAAGAAAAAAAAAAAAAAAATCATGCCCCTCATGGAAACGAAAAAGAATTTTTAGTAGTAGAGAAAGTTTTATAGCAGCAAGTCCCAGAAGTAGAAGAGACTGGGAGGGGAGTGAAGAGTATTGAGTAAGAGAGAATACAGAATTGGTTCTAAGCAAAACAGCTCATCCCTGCTCAATGGGAGATGAGCAATCAGGAGAGAGAGAAGTGATGAGAGTGGACAGTAGTGAGAAACAATGAGTCGAATGAGCTAGTTGAGGAGGTGGAAGATTTGAGTGAGAGGGGTGGTGTCAGTGGTAGGTGCCTTAAGTCCTAGTGGCAGAACTGACAAGGATGCCAGAACCTTAGAAGATCTCTTTAACCTAGAAGTTTTTGTTGTTTTACGTCGCGTGTCGCCCATGAGCGAGATGGAAAGTGGAGGTCCAAGGACTAAGCTGTGGACTTTTTCAAAGTTTTGCCTTATAACATGAACGTTAATGTATATTTGGGCTGGGTTGGATAGGTCTTAACCATGTATGACTTACATGCGGACACAATATGCAAAGTGGATAAAACTAATGGAAAATAAAAGTCTAAATTATGTAATCGATGAACGGGTATGGTGAATTAAATAAGAATATATAAAGAGGAGAAAATAGAAGGAGTGAGATATCAAATAGGTATGAAAACTTGAAAAGTCGACTGAGTGTAGATAGACAATGAATGGGAGTTTTGAAAATAGAGCCTAACAACCTTAAAAATTGGGGAACTAGAGTTTGGCAGATTAACCGTAACACTGAATACCAGATAATGTCATTATTATTATTATTATTATTATTATTATTATTATTATTATTATTATTATTATTATTATTATTATTATCTTCCAAGCTACAACTCTAGTTGGAAAAGTAGGATGCTATAAGCTCAGAGGCTCAAACCAAGAAAATAGCCAAGTAAGGAAAGAAAACCAAGAAATACGAGAAGTAATAAAAAAATATTTCTAGGAATAGTAACATCAAAAGGAACATTTCATATGTAAAATATAAAAACTTAAAAAATAAAATAAGAGGAAGATAAATACATAGAATAGTGTCACGTAGCCGTTTGGTAACTGTGGCTTAAGACAAAAATATTGGAAACGAGGATAAGGACAGATGTTACTCTGTATCTTTTTATACAGTTCGTGTATTTAACAAAAATTAATATACAATCTTATTGAGCACATCAATTATCAATTACGGTAACATTGAATTATCTTGATAATGTTAGTCACAAATTAAAGAGCTGAATTCCCAAAATCCAAATCTTTTAAGTGCTCCATAATGGTACATGAAAGTTACAAAGTTCTAGGGTCTGGCAACGGAGAGAGACGCAGCGGGATGTTAGAAAGCTAATAAAAACACTACATTCTGAAAAAGGATGTTGATACGGCCAGAATCGGCCTCAGACAACGGGACGATACTATTGATCTCTACTAAGATTCTTCTGATTTTTGGCCATACTTTCTCCTTATGTGTGGCAGGACCCGGATGGGGTACCATGGGTGTCCACTTCGGTTTAGGTAGAGGAGGTGGCGGTCCCAATTCTACAATGATTTGCACTTCCGCTTGCTGTCTCATCTCCACCTCCAGCCCTGTGGGAAAAGGATATGATTCAGTAATATGACAGATCAGCAACGCGTGGCTGTTGTGGATTAAGCAATTCCAAGCTTCGAATGCACAGATCAACAGTTTTGTGCTTGCTTCGCGTCATTTTTGTTTGTATTCTTTTAGTTTGCATAACTTTACCTTCAGTGACAATGATGTGCCCGATTGTAGCCTCAAGCAAGAGAAATCTACCCCAGGACAGTGGAAGCCCATGGTACAGAGACTATGGCACTACCCAATACTAGAGAATAATGGTTTGATTGATTTTGAAGTACCCTTCTCCTAGAAGAGCTGCTTACCATAGCTACAGAGTCTCTTCTACCCTTGCTAAGAAGAGAGTAGGCACTGAACAATAACAGTGCAGTAGTTAACCCTTGAGAGAAGAACTGTTTGGTAATCTGAGTGCTATCAGGAGTATGAAGAAAGAGGAGAATATGTTAAGAATAGGCCAGACTATTTGGTGTAAGTGTAGGTAAAGGGAAACTGAATCGTAACCAGAGAGAAGGATCCAAAGTAATACTGTCTGTCTAACTCTAACCAATCGAAGGACCCAATATCTCACTAGAGGTAGTATCTTATATTTCGTTAGAATCCTTGAAGAATAATTCAGTAAGGATAAAAGAAATGGAAAATAAAAAAAAATCGTGAACGAAGAGATGGGACCTTATATTGAATGCTATTTTTTTTTTCTTCTTCTTTTGAAGATACCTCACCCAAACCGTATCCCAGTCATTCCCTAATCATAGATTTCGGAGCGGGTATGGTGTGACGGGGGAGCAATAACTCCTATACCAATAAATATACTCAAAATGTAATTTTAAAGGATTATTTAGATACATATAAGCTTTGTTTCTGCCAATTTTCAAGTTCATGTCTGCTATACGTATGCTCTGGCTGTCACTTTAGTTCGTAAGTGATGATTTTTAGCTAAAAAATCAGTGAGGAGGAGCAAACTACTCATGAAGTTTTACAGATATCCAAATCAATTTCACAGGGTTTGATGGGTGTTATGTGAACTATATTCCTATCAGTTTTCATATTGATACTTGTTATAAAATAGTCACAGTAGTCATTTCTCGATATCCGCGGGAAGATGATTTTCAGCGGAACCGTAAATTACTCATATATAGAATACTTCGCATATCTAAATGAAATTTTCAGGGGGGTAACTTGTGAAACCTGTTTCAAACTTCCCCTGGTAATTTGAAACCGGTTTCAAGTTACTGGGGGTAGCTTGAAACCTTTACACCGGGGACACTTTCCTGGCAATCTCTGATTGGCTGTACGAACAAGGGGACACCCCCATGATATACGAAGACTTCAAATCATACCTCGTGGAGCAGTACTCGCCTTTCCCCTGGGATTGCATTACAATGACTTGGCAGATGCCCAACAAAAAGATCCAGAGTACTAATCATGTAGGACATCCTGCACATCCCTCCGTTTGTAGGACGTCCCTCTGGATGTCTGTACTGGTAGACCTAGACCCTGGATATCTTCACCAATGCACCAAAAGGTGTTTAATTTCATTTAGGGCCTTTCACATCCCTCACACCGTTCTACTACCCAGTTACTGAAGACAACGTTTTTTGGCATGACATTACTAAGGATGCTAAGGATTGGATCCATGCCTGTACTTCATGGCAAACTTCAAAAGTACATCGATACACGTATTCAAGAGTGGAAACTTTTCATTAACCTCAGTGGCGCTTTCCACATTCACGTAGATGTTGTAGGTCCCCTACCCACATAACAAGGACATTGTTACCTGTTTACCGTCATCGACCACTGAACTCATGGCCTGAAGGCAGTCCCATGGAAACTGCAACGTCCGCCTCGTGTACATCTGCCTTAGACTACTGTCAGGATGGATAGCAAGATTTGGTATCCTTAAGCATATTACTTCTGACAGGGTTACCACTATCACCTTTCAATCGTGGACATCATTAGCAAATCTGGGTATCAACCTTCATCAGAAAACCACATGCAACACTACTGCTAACGGTATGGTTGAACGTTTACACCGTACCCTCATACCAGCTTTGATGTCCCGCTGCAAGGACTCCAACTGGTTTATCCAGCTTCCCTGACCAATCCTAAAGACGGCATGGATGTCCCGGCAGCTGAAAAGATGTATGGCGACCCATTTGCCGTCACTGTTGAGTTTTTTCCGTCTGCAAACTCCTCTGACAATCTTCAGCAACTACGCCACGTTGCAGGAAAGTTTACTCTATGCCACCAGACTTACAAGTGTCCCAATGCACAGACAAATTATTTTTCAAAAGTTATGATTCAGGAAACGGGATAAGACAGAGGCAAATCTGATCTTTAAAACTTACATATATTTGAACAAAGAGTTATTACATTATTACTGAGCACTTAGCTCACCTTATCAAAGTCATTACTTCTGGATAGCGTGATTAAGCAGTCTTTATATTTAAAAGATTTGTAAATGATTACTAAATACATGCTCTTACATCAATTCAATACACACCATAGTTCGGGCGAGACTACAGCTGGGAGACCAAACAAAAGTTACTTTACATTACACCAAGAAAAATACAAGTCTAAAAAGGCTTATCTTGGGTGCCCTCGGGCACAACAGAGGGATGTTAGCCCTTAATCGTGGCTCTCTTCAAACTGAAAACAGGCGTGACAGACTATCAAGACGTGATCCTTTGGGCGTCATGGGGTAGGTTCCATCTTGCCTAGGGGTTCTAGGTATAGGTCCCCTCTTCAAGTTGAGAGCAGTTTCTACCGGTCTCTTGGCTGTAGTCTCCCCATCATCCTGCAATGACAAAGTTGGAGACAGGAAAAAGATCTAGTCATCATATATAAGACGTCAACAGCCTCTTGACGCCAATCGGAGCTGAGTCTATGTCTATTCTCAAGCGAAGGCAGCAGAAGAGGTCATTAGCATGACCCGAAACAGTTTCAACAAGCCCCCAGCTAAGCAGCACATACCAACAGATCTGCACTTATCAACGCATGTTTTCCTGAAAAACCACACTAGCAAGCCACCGTTAATGCCCTCTCATGATCCCTTGTACACCGAAACCATTCCTCTTGAACATTATTATTATTATTATTATTATTATTATTATTATTATTATTATTACTACTTGTTAGGTTACAACCCAAGTTGGAAAATAAGGATGCTATAAGCCCAAGGGGTCCAACCGGGAAAACAGCCCAGTGAGGAAAGGAAACAAGGAAAAATAAAATATTTTAAGATTAGCAACAACACCTAAACTACGAAAATTTCAACAAAACAAGGGGAAGAAAAAATAGATTGAATAGAGTGCCTAAGTGTACCCTCAAGCAAGAAAACTCTAACCCAAGTCAGTGGAAGACCATGATACAGAGGAAATGGCACTACCCAAGACTAGAGAACAATGGTTTGATTTTGGAGTGTCCTTTTCCTAGAAGAGCTGCTTACCATAGCTATAGAGTCTCTCTTACCCTTACAAAGAGGAAAGTAGCTACCGAATAATTACAGTGCAGAAGTTAACACATTGAGTGAAGAAAAAATGTTTGGTAATCTCAGGTGTGTGAGGGCAGGAGAATTTGTAGAGAATAGGCCAGAGTATCTAGTGTATGTGTAGGCAAGGGAAAATGAACCGTAGCAAGAGAGAAGGCTCCAATGTAGTACTGTCTGGCCAGTAAAAGGACCCCATAACTTTCTAGCGCTAGTATCTCAACGGGTGGCTGGTGCCACGGTTAACCTATATGTGTGACAAAGAAAACTGGGTCTCCACTGATCCTCTAAACCAGGGGTGGGGAACCTTTTTGTGCATGAAGGCCATCTTACAATTCATCATCCCTCAGAAAGGCCGCATAGAAATTTTGTAAAGTTATTTCATCGCTTCAGTAATTTATTAGTAATTTATTGAAAAAGATAGGTTTATAGAAAACGAAAGTATAATATTTTCAAATATTTTTATTTAAGTATGTACTTTTCATACAAGTAATATGTAAATGAATAATATTGAAAACAGAATTTTCAAATATTTCATTTATGTAAGAGGTTTTCAAAGTAATAAGGAAATTATTCCAATTAAGAAAGAAGGTTTTTTGTACACAATGAACAAGTAAAGGAATAATATCATAAAATGATATCATATAAGCATCGAGGATGTAAAAAATTTTCAAATATTCAATAAACAGTTAGCAAGCAAGTACATTTTTATAGACATATTAATGATTTCTTTGGGTTTGCTTCTTTTGAGGAAGCATTTTGATATCAGGCCCTATCATAGTGGTTCTTAGTCTCAATTGGTCCTCCAAATGCTCGTCTATCAACTGAGTTCTCAGGGAATTCTTAATTTGCGCCAAGTACGAAAATGTGGGCTCATAACAGTATGTTGAAGAAAAACAGGAAATCAATCGTCGTGCATGTTCATGAAGACGAGGATATTCAATCACGTTTTCCCTAATTTCCACGGGGTTTTCTCTCTTGTCAAAACGAGACTTCAGGATATTATCCTCAGACATTTCAATAAACTCCATTTGTAACTCTTCAGGAGCCTCTGAAACATCAACTATGTGAGGTTAAAAAGCACGTTTCAGAGTGATGCTATGCTTTTCAAAATCATTGAATCTTCTATCAATGTGTTTAAAACAGACTAATATTCTTTAAAATGTCCATAGATATCCTCAGTTCCACTCATTAATCTCGTAAGTTGGGGAAAGTGTTCTTCTGAAAGTTTTGATTGAGCCAAAAGGGACTTGAAATGCAACAGTTTCTTTCTAAATGCCTGAATGTTTTGCTACATGTCATATTCATTTATTTTTGCCTTGCAGTGAATTGTTTAAATAATTTTGTTTGGACATCTCATCACATAAAAAGGCAACACCTCTGTAAAAACCTGGATCTGATATATAACAATACTTGTTGTTTTCTTTGAAAAAGTCAATAATTCGCCTTCGTGAAGAAAAAATTTTGACCAATACTTTCCTTTGCGACAACCAGCGTACTTTTGAGTGATATGGCAAATGTACACTAATTACTTCGTCATCCATCATCAGCCTGCTTCGGAATTGACGATGCTTTGAGGCATTCCCTCGAATATAGTTAATAATGCTTACGACATTTTGCTAAGTGCCATTTAAAGTTACAGATTTTGCACATAGATTTCGCTGTTGTAAAATACAATGAAAGAAATCAGTGCATTTGGTTCTTGGATTTCTCCTTCATTTTTAACCATCATAGCAGGAGCACCATCCCTGCACACACTTACCAAATTTGTAAAATTTTAGTCCTATTTCATGGCATTGCTCTTTGAAGTTGTTAAAAATATCTATGCCTCGTGTCCTTCCTTTAAGGGTGCCTAAAGCAAGCAATTCTTCATATAATTGAAAATCATCTGTTATGACACGAATAAAATACAATACTTGTGCTGAATCAGTGGAATCCGTTGATTCATCCAGAGCTACCGAGTAATATATATTCTCTTTTTCTATTACATATTTTGATTGTTCTGTTACATTACAGGCCAATTCATGCTGTCGATCTGTATTAGTCCTTGAAAGAGGCACCTCTTTATACTTATTAACTTTATCGGGATCTATACACCCTACCACTTCTAAAGAGTTCTGCATCACTGAATGGCTTACTTTTTTTCCAAGCAAATATGCAACTTTATAGCTTGCTTTTGTCGTAGCATTCCCTTGATGTAACATAGACTGGAAAAATTGTCTTTGCTTCTGTTTTCCATGTTTCAGTTTCTGCAGCGCTATCTTTTGAGGGTCACCCTTTAATTTGGCATATTTGTTGTCTTTATGAAGAGCCTAGTGTTGTTGTGCATGGATTTTTTTAACCGTTGCAATTGCAGTATCACTAAGCAAGCAAGACATTTGCCCGCAGTATTCACTAAAAAATATTGCAGTTCCTATTCTTCATTAAAGATCCTGTTTTCTTCTTTCAAAGTCCGTTTGAACTTTTTTGACATAATTTGGGGGTCTAAAAGAAATGTATTTATTCTGAAAAGGCATAAACAAGGTTAATAATGAATTAGGCCAGACGCACACTGACCCAGACAAAACAATCTTAGAGAGGACATCAATAAATTTGCATCCATATCTATGTTATGTTATTATTATAGCAACAACAATAAAAATATAGAATAGTTATATTTTTTCTGTGATTAGTATTATGTATCATTAGATAATTGTTGCATAATCAATATCAAATATCGATGGTTTCCAATCTTGTAAAATGGCAATTGCTAAATTCATGGCCAAGATTCCAAGAACGTGGTTATGGACTTTGATTGATTGTGTCTTATCTAAAGACAGTTTTGTCTGGAATAGTGTACTGTCGGTCTAACATAATTAGCAAGAATGCGATAACTGTATCTCTAATTTTGTCATAACGATTAAAAGCAAGTCTGTAAAATTAATGCACGCAGTTGCAGATGTACACTTTCTAATTAGGGTATAACTAACTCACTCTTACAAAACAAGTTTATATGAAGTAAGCCACGACAACGCAATTGACAACGCAATTACTGTGTAGAGTATGTAGTTACTCTGGCTTACCCAGATCAGTGACCACAGTGAGGAGGCGAACGAGGCAGGAACTCTTCCTGTATTATACATGAAATAACTCACTCCCACAAGGCTAGTGTAGCGTACAAGGATACATTGCCTTTATATACTGTAACTAGTTGCTTTAAGTTTAGATTCACCGAATTTGAAGAAAAATGCTACCAATCTCTTGGAGGGACATCACTATACACAAAAAAGTTTCCTTTTGTGTGTGTGTTTATATATATATATATATATATATACACACACATATATATATATATATATATATGTGTGTGTGTGGGTGTGTGTGTGTGTGTCCCTGCATAAAGATTTTAGACAAAATGTTCAATGTCCAAATAGAAATATATATATATATATATATATATATATTTATATATATATATATATATATATACATATATATATATATATATATATATAGCCTATGTATATATTTCAAAAGGCCATAGAAGGCCGCACCTGGTGATCCAGAAGGCCGCATGTGGCCTTAAGACCGCAGGTTCCCCATCCCTGCTCTAAACCCTGTATATCTCCTATCGGATGACCTGTCTACAGTACGCCTCTCAATAGTAGGATGCCCTATTAAAAATATAATTTTTTTTTGGGGGGGGGAGAGGAGCCATGTGCTGCTCGTGTATCATACAAATTCGTACATTTTAACAGTATTTTTTTTTTCTATTATCATTATTGTCTCCCCTCACTGATAACCTGTCTATTCATGTACTTTCCTGCACAATTGTGTTTGAATTTTGAGCCATTCTTGACTGGAACAGATTGTATAAATACTCAAATTCCGACCAAATACAGATCAGTTCAGTGGAATTCACGAGTCTCTTAGCTATAACCTAACCTCTCTCTCTCTCTCTCTCTCTCTCTCTCTCTCTCTCTCTCTCTCTCTCTCTTCAAAATTGAACTTCAAAGAATCTTGTTTCATAGACGGAAATTCTGTTTAATCGGGGAAAAGAATTAATTCAATTTGTCAAACATTAACACTGAAATACTACTTTGCTACCTCCGCCTAGGGAGTTATATCCTATTCATTTGTTTATTTATTTGGCTGTGTGTCTGTGGACAGGGTTAGGTCAAAACTGCTCAACGGATTCTGACTAAATTTTCACCATAGATAGATTTTAGGTCATGGACGACCCCCTCAATTTTGGAGATGATCTGGATCCGAATCTGGATTTGCACTTTTCCTAATTTTAAAGATTGTGTTAAAACAAATTAACAGATTTTGAAAAAAATCTCTACCACAGATAGATCTCAGACCATGGATTCTAGATCCTGGTTTGTATTTTCCACAATTTTAAAGATTACGTCAAAACAAATTAACACATTAGATTTTCACAAAATTTTCACATGGGATAGATATTATGCATTAGAAGAAATCATGAAAATTTGGTGGTGATATGGATAAAGATCATGATTCTAGATCAACATTACACTTTTCTCTATCTATTTTAAAGTCAGCATATGAAGAGTGGGAGGTGATATCCATAGTCTTCAAATAAATGTTGGTATAATTCATTGGTGGAGGTCTGAAATCTCTGATTGCTCTTGTTACATTTATTACCTACTTAGAAATAAGATACAACAAAACCCCAATTTCAAAATGTTCCTGGCTGGTACAGTGGTAACGAGTTTGCCTAGCCTTTGCATGGAAGCAGATCAATCCCAGCCCAGGACTGTGAGTTTAAATTGTTTACTGGGGAGTCTACTGCTTTGTTTGAGCACCACAAGTGTGGGGTTGTTCTTCCTTGCCCAGCTAACGTTCTAGTGAAACTGGAACTGAAACCAGACACGTTTAAATTTTATAAACATCTGGATATCTCTCACCTGAAGGGAAGTAATTGTATTCTCTTTCTTCATCTTGGATAGAGACTGATAAAAAGTTAACATTATATGTTATTTGACAATAACCTGGAAAATAATGATATAATGGAAATCTATTTCTCTTGACATTATCATGAATTCTGTTATGACCAGTTTAAAACTTTAATCAGTAGAACTTCTATTCACGAATATTTTGTTCATGCATCTATACTTGAAAGTATCTTCACATATCAGTTCTTATCCTATGTTTATGTAATATGAAAGTTAAAATACAAAAGTGTTTATCTTCCTTAGAACAACGGCTTCAAATGATGCGTTTCATAATTAGTAGTTCAATATGCAGTTCTGTACAACACTTAATATTTACCATTTTCTCGATTAAACATAACTTTATGTATAAAGACGTATTTTATTCATGTGGATTATTATCACATAAAGAGGCTAATATGCTTCCTTTCACAATAGATTCTCACCAACTATCTCAGATTCTGTCTCAGTATTCTGTTACAAAGGAAAACATCAGATTAGAAGTAATCGCCTTAAGGAACAAATCAAATTCTCCTTGGCAAAAACCTAATAATTCATTCTCCCCTGAAGTTTACAGTTTCTGAAATACAGTAGCTTGACGTTTAGTTCAAAGGAGCTCGCTCTCTCTCTCTCTCTCTCTCTCTCTCTCTCTCTCTCTCTCTCTCTGTCCGTCATCATTGGTGGTTCAGAAATCATTACTTTCTTCAATTCTTCTTTCTACGGGATATATAACTCAAGTTAAACTTCTGTAAAATTCACCAGAGTTGAAAACCAAAATCATATGTATTGTTCAATTCAGGAGAGCCTTATCTTGCCTTATTGCCTTATTCTATGTTTGGGTCCCTCGAGGTCCCTCAGTGTGAGGCATCTCGTATATCCACCAGAGAGTTGCTAATGCATCTTCCGATGTATTTTGCATCTTCCAGTCTTGGATGGTCTGGGATGCATCTTAGGTGTTTATCGAGCTTATTCTTAAACACATCTACGCTTACTCCTGATATGTTTCTTAGATGAGCTGGCAGCGCATTAAATAGTCACTGCATTATCGATGCTAGTACGTAGTGGATTAATGTCCTGTGTGCCTTCCTTAGTTTTCCTATAGTAATCTACTTCGGCTTGTTCTTTCTGATATTTTCAGTAATTCCTTCTATTTGCTTCCATGCTTGTATTATCATATAGCGTTCCCTTCTCCTTTCTAGACTGTACAATTTTAAAAATTTCAGTCTTTCCCAGTAGTCAAGGTCCTTAACTTCTATTCTAGTAGTAAAGGACATTTGTACACTCTCTATTTGTGCAATATCCCTTTAGTAGTGTGGGTACCGTATCACATTGCGGTACTCGAGTGTACTACGTACATAAGTTTTATACAGCATAATCATGTGTTCAGCTTTCCTTGTTTTTAAGTGTCTGAATAGCATTCCCATTTTTGCTTTACATATAGCCAACACTGTTGCTATTTGGTCGTTACATTACATATTCCTGTTTAACATTACACCAAGGTCTTTAATTGCTTACTTGTTTGTGATTGTCTCATTATTAGGTCCCCTGTATGCATTTACCATTTTTTCTCTGTTTCCATAATTTATTGATTAGAATTTATTGGAGTTAAATACCATCCTATTTATCTCCGCCCATTCATATATTTTGTTTATATCTCTTTATAATGAGTTCCTATCTTCCTCACAAGTAAATTCTTTACTTATTCTTGTGTCATCAGTAAAACTTCTGACTACAGAGTCTTTAACATTACAGTCTATGTCTGAGATCATAATAACAAACAACGGTACAGCTAATACCGTACCCTGTGGCATGCCAAATATTACCTGAGCTTCATCTGATTTCTCGTCATTTGCAACCACTATCTATTTTCTGTTTAGTAGAAATTTTGTTATCCATTTGCCTATTTTTCCCACAATATTATGCTTTTTCATTTTTTCTCTAATATATTAAGGTCTACCTTGTCAAAGGCTTTTGCAAAATCTAGATAGACCACATCTGTGTCTTTTTCATTTACCATATTTTTATATATGTTTGTGTACTTTTTCCGGGCACAAAACCGTGTTGACCTATATTAAACAAATTATTTTTAACCAAATGATTCATTGTTTTCTTTTTTTATTACCCTTTCATACACTTTCATAATATGTGATGTTAGACTAACAGGCCTATAATTACTTGCCTCTAGTCTTGATCCACTTTTGAAAATAGCGGTTATATATGCTAATTTATGTTTAACATATATCTCGCTCATATCTACGCTTTGTCTTAGCAGTATTGCAAGTGGCTTCACGATAGTGTGTGCAGTTTTTTTTTAACTCCATCTGGCCCGGCCACTGATCCATTTTTAATTTCGATTCTAGCCTGCACAATATCTGCTTCATTAATATCTATATCCATTAGATATTCAATATTTTCTTCTCTCATTTCTGTTTCATTACTCTCATTCGTAATTCTTGACGTGAATTCACTCGTATATTTTTCTCCTATGTTGCATATTTCCCTTTTTATTTATTCGTTAGCCATCCTTCAATTCTTAGAGGGCCTATTTCTAATCTCCCCTTTTTTGCATAGGAGTAAGATACTTTGGGTTTTTTCTTAATATTTTGAAGTGTCCTTTCTTCTAAGTCCCTTTTTTTTTTCTTTCGATTGTATAATCTTTTTTTTCTGCATTTTCTGTCTTGCTTTTTATTTCCATCATTTTCCATTCAGTTTTTTTCTTTTGCAGGATTTTTTTTCCACTTTCTAATTTTCTGAAATAAGATCCTTCTGTCTCTTGGTATCCATGTCTGATGTTTATTTTTTTTTTCGGTACATATTTTTTCAGCAATTTTCTCCAGTATTTTGTACAATATATCCGTATTTACCTGTATATTATCACTTACTAATACATTTTTCCAATCTTTGATCAATTCTTCATTTATTTCTGACCATTTTATATTATTACTATAAAAATCCTATTCTCCATATCCTTCCCATCGTTTTGTGCTTTGTTTATCTCTGCGTTCACTTGCTTTGGAATGAACTATTCATTCTATGACATTGCGGTCTGAAATTCCCGTGTTATACACTAATATTTCTCTAACACAATTCACCTCATTCACAAATAATAAATCAAGGACATTGTCCTTTCTCGTTGGAATGTGGTTTATTTGTTGCATATTTTGTTCTAATAGCATATCAGGAATCTTTTCAAATTGCCTCTTATCTTCTGCGCTACTATTACTTCCTTTTTTATATTTTTATGTACAACCCCTTTCTTCTATCCGTTCTTTCCAATCCACGAAAGGAAAGTTAAAATCTGTGGATAGGAG
>NC_090731.1:78020001-78022501 GCF_036898095.1 Palaemon carinicauda | reverse complement strand
TCCAGCGTGCACCCACACACACAATTGCCTCAAGTCGCAGTCAATCAAAAAAGAATTCGGTCCGAAACAATTAAAACTGTCCTAACCTAGCTAAAAGTAAACAAACAGTCAATTATTCCTACAGTCTTTCTCACAAAAAACAATCGATACACCAACTACCTCTCTCTCTCTCTCTCTCTCTCTCTCTCTCTCTCTCTCTCTCTCTCTCTCTCTCTCTCTCTCTCTCTCTCAGGATTTGGCAAAAAAAGAAAAATAAGAATAAATAAAAATTGATCCTCCACAGAGACAGCCGTCTACTCAGTTGTAAATGATATGAGCCTTTTTATAGTTTATATATGACATATCTGTTTGAACGTTGTTAATAGTTTATATGCGACATCTGTTTTGACGTTGTTACTGTTTTTAGAATGATTTAATTGTTAATTTTTTTCACATTAATTATTTCCTTATTTCCTTTCCTCACTGGGCTATTTTTCCCTGTTGGAGCCATTGTGCTTATAGCATCTTGCTTTTCCAAGTAGGGTTGTAGCCTGGCTAGTAATAATAATAATAATAATAATAATAATAATAATAATAATAATAATAATAAATGATGGATGAAAATAAACGTGATATTTTGATATTACTCGATCCTGGTGTGACTTTTACTACAGGTGGATCGACATTGAAGATCAAGCTTTCGAATACCTGAAGGACTAGTTGGTTGGTAGAAATTACTGTGTGC
This sequence comes from Palaemon carinicauda, assembly GCF_036898095.1. Lineage (NCBI taxonomy): Eukaryota > Metazoa > Arthropoda > Malacostraca > Decapoda > Palaemonidae > Palaemon > Palaemon carinicauda. The sequence goes on along the minus strand of NC_090731.1, from coordinate 78,021,777 downwards.
TAATTGGAAACTATTATTCATCATAAGAACCTTTAAACAAGGGAGTTTACTTGGCCCAATCTTATTCTGCATCTATACTATAGGTCTATCGAAAATAGTACAAAGGCATGGTGTGAAGTTCAAACTATTTGCGGATGGCACACAATTTTACTTCTACATAAATTATATAGATGACATCACTGAAACTCTAAACCGAATCCTTGATAGTGTTAGGCCCCGTCCACACGAGCGAGCACTGCTTGGTAAGCTTTGCTCGGTGTGACGTCAGAAATGGAGAAACTGCAAGCAAAGCTTCGCACAGGGCTTCCCTGATGTTTAGCGAAGTATCAAGGCTTTGCCTGGCAAGGGTTTTCCCTGACGGAAATTCGTCTTCCAATAAAGGGATAAAGCTGTCACACTAATGACATGCCGTCACTTTCGAATATATACATCTGCTTTTGCATATATATATATACATATATATATATATATATATATATATATATATATATATATATATATATATATATATATATATATATATATATATATGCAGACATACATACATACACTCACTCATATATATATATATATATATATATATATATATATATATATATATATATATATATATATATATATATATATATATATATATGCACTGCTTATAAATTATCAATACTCCTAATTAAGGTAAATCTTATAAACAAAGAAATTAGATGAAAGCTCTAAATTGCAACTTATCTTTCTCAGTTTTATATTATTTATTGAACTCATTTCCTTAAAATTTCTGTGCTGCTTACTATTTTGTTTACGTTTTTTCATGATATTGTTATAATTATTGTTATGTGTACTGTATGTGTGCACGTTACATATATAAATGATAATCATAAGTACACCCCAACCTCTACGAGAGATTTCTAAATCCGGCACTGTTATCAGATATACGACTAGTGTGAATTTGATGTTTAACGTATGGGTAAGTCTCACCTTAAGGTAGTCTTCCCTCAGGACTTCATAGATTTGTTTGCAGGTTTCTGGAATGATTGCACTCAAACTCTGCTTGGAAATCCTTGTGCTGTATTGTAGTGATCTGTAGCTGCATCCTGTTGACAGAAAGAGTAATGTTGCATGCAGTCGAGCTTCAGCTGAATTACTTTGCCTCATGTTGGTATCTTCTTTCATTATATATGGTTCCACTTTCGATAAGATTTTATAAAAAGTGTTAGGGTCCATTCTCATATAGTTGATGAAATCTGCCTCATGACCATGTTTCAGTTCCCGCAATATTGTCATGTGACTTCCAATGTCTTCTCTTCTTCGTAACCACTCTTTACACCACATCCTTTTCTGCTTTGTTGCTTTTATCTTTGCACACATTGCTATAACAATAGACAGCGCGATTTTCTTTTTGCGTGTCCTGCGATCCATGCTGCCCCACACAACTTGATCCTGTGTCAGTCACTCACTGCCAGTCTTTCACTACCCAACCACCGTCGTTTGGACAAGAGCTTAAATGCATTCGACAGGCTTAGCTCGCAAAGAGGCAAAGTTTACCGAGCAAAGATCGCTCGTGTGGGCCTTAGACAGTGGTTCCCAACCTTCTTCCAGTGGTGACCCCATTTCCGCTTGACCATACTTTTCGCGACCCCACTCAAATATCAAGGCTACCTGTATATTCTTTTTTTTTAGATAAAAGAATATAATTGATTAAAGTACACTGTTTATCATTGAATAGCAAAAACCCAAAAATGCACTTATATATAATATATAATTTCTCTATATAAGACACTGCAT
>NC_090731.1:77952501-78015001 GCF_036898095.1 Palaemon carinicauda | reverse complement strand
GGGTGATGAAGGTCTTGGGGTGTCCTCTGGGTTCATGGGTACCTACTCATTAGTCTTTCAAGATGTCGTGTGTGGAGAACACCTTCACTTTGTGCAAGTAGGAAGGCAGTGACCCGTTTCTGTCTTCCTTTTCAGACAACTGTAATACCCAAAAAGAGCCAAGGGAGCCATCCTTCTTCTAGATACTGTATAAGGGTGACGGCCATGGAATTGAGACCCTTTGGTAAAGATATATTTCTTCCATTTTGGCGAACGTTTAGTTAGCGACAACCAAAGGATCTAGAGCAAGAAACATGAATCTAGCAAACACTGGGGAACCGTCATCTTTACATTGTGATAAATACTGTGTTTGCTGGGAACCATGGGCATTTTGCCTAGTTCTGGACGGAAATCCTTCGGGAACAATTATGAGTCTGTTTGGATTAAACATTGATGTGCCACATCAACCAGCAGGTGGAAATGGGTGAGGATATCCACACTGAATAATGGTAACATTATGTCAGCAACAAGTAACTTCCAATGATATTTGGCGCTTCCAAACGATAGCATGAGTGTCTCATAAATGTGGCTGAGGATATCAGATCTGTTGGCAGCTTCCAGGCGTACGTTAGCAGACTTATCATATCTACGTCATATCCTGGAGAGTGATATTGGCAAGCACCTGTATCTATCAAATACCACACACCAATACCACATCATAAAAAACTAAAAGATTAGTGACAGGGGAACCTACCACCACAAGCAATGGCCTGCTTACAAGTTTTTTTGGGGCATGGATGATAAGGCTATATGTGGGTGGCTGGAGGCTTTGCCGGTGCTCCGGCATGTAACAGAGTGGACCTCTGTGTCTTACCACATTTACACTAGCTTCGGTAGTGTTGAATAATTGTCCTCTTCGTCAGGAGTGAAAGCGATGAAGGTGGTGAACTAGCTGTCCATAAGGGCGTCAACTTTAGTCATCAGGTCCTTCATGGGCAAGGTATCGATAATAAGGAAGGCGGTGCATACAAATTCGAATAAGTGTCATACCCAAGGGTTCACATCCTGAGGAAAGCCGTCTACGACAGGTTACAGGCGAGTAATAGTGGTCATTTCCCTGAAGGCGAACAAAGTCTTTTGGTCACCCAACAGCACTTGAGAGACCTGAAAAAGCTTAGTTATACGGGTGGCTGGCAATAGTGAGTATTGGTCTTGAAAATTTGTTTTGAGGGCATCATACTCTATTAGTCGCAAAGCCAATACGAGATTTCTGGGAGAGTGTCTTCAGGGATTGCCATGACGACATATTCTGCTTTATACCTGAGCCGGTCATGCCCTTGATGCAAAACTGAACTTCGGCACACTGAAACCAGGCGAGCACTTCTCTACTGATGAAGGGTGGCAATTTCATTCATGCGGTGTGGGTTGAAGAGCCAGGCTCAGTGAAAATGGTAGTGCACAGCAGTGGTTGAAAAGGCACTGTGGAGTAGGTCCTTCGGTGGTCACTAATATTACATGGTAGCTGTTTAGTACTAACAGAAAGGTAAAGTAAATGTAAGTAACTTTATTCAACAAGTGTTACGACCTGTGTAGGCCGTAGTTCTGGTTCTTTAAACTTTAATTTTTAAAGGAGTCGTAGGCAGTACATGATTTATGTAACTCGGTGAACTGAGGGAAGACAGAACAAAAACACTGGAAAAATCTAACTACATTTATTACAGTACACTTAAATAAATTCAACCTTGCATCAGGAGTAACAAAAAGCTCCTAAGACAAACACCAATGGGTTAAAAAATGACCTGGAGGACTAATATACAGAGTCCTCTAAATACACAAGGTTGACCTATATCTAATAATCTTAACCCTAACATAGAAAAACTAAACAGATCAAAAGTATGGCTCATATATTAAGCCGGGCCCACAAATATCAACAAACCACTACCCTATTACTAAACAGAGGTGCATAAGGAAGACAGGAGAAATGAAAAGGCAGAAAACCTTAAAATTACCTACCTACACACAAACATTAAAGGCTAAACCAAATACCCAATTATAAAACTTAACACAAGACAGCATACAGATACACATCCATCCATATACCAAGGCACATGCCACATTAAACTAAATGCATAAATACTTTTTTGGGCTCAAGCCATGTCGTCCTGAGGGAAGTTCCTAAAAGGTAGCTTCCTTGGGTATATACAAGTACGGCGATATTCCCAGAGAATTTACCTTAAGGTACCCAGAATTCTAACTCCTGGAGCAAATATCCCTAATAAAAGAACCAGGGATATCGCGAAATATCAGAGGACGTATTCTTGACACGCCACATAGCAATCTGCACCCCGAACAGAGTTAACACTTCGAAGGGGTCGATTGGCAAGAAAACGAAAATGAGAAAGAAAGGAGAGCCGCTCGCAAGGTATCTCACCTCTCCCATTTCGTAAGCGTGCATTGCGCCGCTCACGGCGCCATCTGTATTCCTTTTTGCGTAGCTCAACAACTCGTGTTTTTTCCCTGTGTTTCTCGCAATTCTTGGATTATTTCAACTTATAATGCTTTCTCCAACTTCTTCTGCTTCTGATAAGTTGAGTATTATTTCTTTTATGTATAAATGTAAGCTCTTGGTAATTTTAAAAGTGATTTGATTGTGATATCGTTGTTACAAGAGCTGTTGCCTACCGGAGGCATCCTGGACGCTGACGCTCGCTAGGTACGAGTTATTTAGTTAGCCAGAGCGACGTTCCCGGCTGTTTCGCTTTAATAATTTTAGCTGTTTAGCCTTACATAGGATTTCTTTATATGATGCTTTTAGTATTTTTGTTTTGGCGAAGGATTTGCCGATTCTGGCCTACGCTAGACCTTGTAGCCTAGTCGTTTGGCCCTAGTACTTTCCTGCATGATATTCAGATTTCTCGAGTGTTTTAAAATTTTATTGAAGCTTTAGGCAGTTTTATACATTTAAGGTTATGTTGATTTTCTTCCAAGATAGTATACGAGTGAGTTTCGGTGATTTAGGTAATCGATTCTCTTTGCGCCTAGGCTAGTTGTCTATGGGGCCTTAGTATACTTTCTCACACTCCCCGGTTGCTCTCTTCTCTTCGGAGAAGGTGTGCAATCCCTTTCCCTCTGTTTAAGCCTTGGGCTTAACCCCAATGGTTTATCTGAATTGACTTTAGATACAACTATATTAGGATGTTCTGTTCCTTCCTGTTTCCAGTAAGTCTGGCTTCAGGAAGGGGGCAGGACATCGGAGTTCTTAGTCTGAGTCTGTTTCTATCTAGCTTGTGGTTGAGATTCCCTTGCTAGACTGACAACAGACATAGGAGGCTTAGCCTCCTTAGTTCACTTTCGAATGTTTCTGTAAGAGATGATTCCTTCTTCTTGTGATCTAGCAGACTAGTCCAGTGTTGTTGTTCTCAGTGTGGAGGATAAGATCCTCTTTTCTGTGAATAACAACGCCTTCCTTGCTTTGGTTCCGAGGGAGTTGGCAAGTATTGCTGGCCTCCCTCCTCGGATCTCCCCTAGGCTAAGATGAGTTTTCTTGGCTGCGGGTGATTCATTATTAGAGCAAGGTTGGCAGGACCCTATTCTCCCTTTCCCCCTCTTTCCCTTGTGATGGCCTAGCCATTGCATTCCTGTCCGTCATTCTACATCTGTACCTAGCATAGGTTAGGATGTGGGGTTGACTCAGTCCCTTGCCGTCCGGCAGTGTGTGCCGGCCGGCAAGGGTCTTCTGCTTTGAGTGCTGCCCGGACCTCCCTTGGTCTCTCATCCATGTTTGTCTGTAGAGCCAGATGGCATTGGTCAGGAAGCCTGAAGTTATATTCTCCCCTTCCATATGTGCACTCTTTCGGGTTGCCGGGTTATGAGGTAGTACAGTCTCTTATCCCGGCATCCATTCTGTTTTTCTTCTAGTGTTGTACCCTAGCCCGGCTGCCGGCCACTCAGGCCGGCAGCCGGGCAGTCTGAGTTCTCTGGTTCTTTTGCTGCCGGCTGGCATTGGTTGTATACCCTTGCCGGCCAGCTATATATCACACCATTGTCTGCTGGCCGCTACGATTAGTGGCCGGCAGCCGGGTGCTATCTTATGTAGTTGCCGGCCGGTAGTTATTGCCGGCCGGCACATGCATTTGAACCAGCGTTCTTCCACCTTATAGTTCATAAGTAGTATACTTTAAAACTAGTTAAGGTGTGTGCCGGCCGGACGGCACATTAACTTCTATACTGTAGCCAGTATTTTTCAATATAGTATATACTGTAGGGAGAAAACTATAGTATAGTATTTGTTACAACACTAAGTTTTTCTACACTTTTGTGTTATCTCGCACAACCCTTTGGTGTAACCTTACGGATAAAGAAAGTGATTTTATTATCTGGAAGGTTACAGCAATTAACTGTGCGGGAAATACAAGTGTGTGTTTTTCCTTTCTAGTTTAGTTGTGCTAAGCTATGTATATCCAGTGATATGTAGTTCACTTGATAGTCATGGAATTTTCTTCTCTTTACAGGAGGACCATCCGAAGTGTGAAAGCGTTTTCTGCAACGTCCGCAGCAAGAACTTCTGCGGACATGATTTGTGTAGGAGGCACGCAGCATGCGCAGTCTCCAAAGGTGATCTCCGGTATTGGGACCCGCAGGTATGTACCATGTGCACAAACCTGATTACTGAGGCTTTTGATTCCCCTAAGACGGCGGAGTCAAGGGACGCAGCAAGGGAGAAGCTTCATACCTGGGTAAGGGGCTTTCAGAAGAACACTTCTGGGCCCTATCTTCCAAGTGAGAAGATGAGGGCTTACCTTTTCCCCAGGGCGTCAGCTGATGCAGCGATTCCCCAGCCTCAAGTGGAGATACCAGTGGTTCAGATCCCTGTGGATTCTGAAGTCGCGGACGCCCTGCAGGACATCCAATTGGACGATAGGAGGTCGGAGGTGTCCGAGCGTCTGGAAGATGACCTTTTGGCAGAAGACCAGGATGAAGAGCAGTCTCCAGACAATGAAGAGGAAGAGGTCGACGAGGTGTCGGCTACTCCGGTTCAGGCCCCTGAACCTATTCTCTCAACATCGTCCTCTCTCCCAGAGGAGCTGGGAAAGACCCTTTCCTCCATCGTTGGAATGATCCAACAGATGCAGAGGGAGAATAATGAGAAGGCGGCTGCAATGGAGCTGGAGATGCGGAGACTTGCAGCATCACGTGGGCCCCAGAAGAAGCTCAGCGTGAAAGACCTTCCCTTGTGCTCAGATGTTAACCCTTGGAAGTATGCTGAGCACATGCCTATGACGACGGGAAAAATCGTCATTTCGGAGAAGTTGGGCTCAGTCCCCCTTGAGGAGGTGGAATTCTTGCCCAGCAAGGAGTCGTATCCGGACTGTTATGTCCGTCTAAGGAAGGAACCAGCCTCAAAGAAAGAAACAGAGCCGAAGGAGGTCATAGTTTTGGACCATGCTAAGGTTCAAGTTTTATTGTCAAGCTCGATGAAAGAGAGGGGCTTCTCAAACTCTAAGGTACCTGCTTTGAGTAAGAAGCACCCTTCCTTTGTGTCCTCTCCTTTTAGAGCCTTCCCCTTTATGCAGAAAGGGTTTACGGCTGTGCTGAAAGCAGGCGAGGCAGGTAAGCCATGCCCCTCCTTGGAGGAGTGTAAACCTCTGTCTTTGGCCCTACCTATGGACCACAAGGACTGGAAGGACGTCCATCTTACCTTCTCAGCCGGGAAGTTGGAGGCTGATATTGCCGGACGTCAGTTCGGTGAGAACCTCCCCAAGCAGACTTTCTTTTGCGAAAGGAGCTCGAGACAAAAGAAAGACTTGCTGCCTCAATGTCTCATCAAACGACTCTGGAGACAATGGCAAGTGACCCCAAGGTCCATGAGATGTTCATGGTAGTGGCTAAGACACACCTAGTCACAGTGACGAAGGACCTTTATAGCTTCGTCAAAGCTAGGAGGGCTTGTAGGGAGTTCGTGTTCGCCTCGGCTGCGGTGAAGCACGAGCCAAGGAAGCTAGTCTCCTCCAACATTTGGGGCAAAGACCTCTTCCCTAGTGAAGCGGTCGAGGAGGTTGTAGATAAGGCCGCCACGGAGAATAGAAACCTTCTCCAGAAGTGGGGCCTATCCCTCAAGAGAAAGTCTTCCCCGGATGAGGGTCCCCAACCAAAGAGGAAGACTAAGAAGACTAGGATACCCTCTCGGCCAGCCAAGCCATTCAGACAGCAGCAGCAACAGCAATTTCCTATGCCTACAGTGCCCCAGATGGTGGCACAAACCCCGACCACGTACCAGTGGGTACCCCAAGCCGTGTCGACGCAGTCTCCGGCATTTAACCCAGCGTTCGAAGGGCAGTCAACTACCTCTCGAGCGAAGCCTAGAGGAGCAGCCAGAGGTTCGTCTAGACGCCCCTCAAGGGGGAGGGGATTCAGGGGTGGTCGCGGTCAAGGAGGCAAGGCCTCAGGGCAACAGCAGTCAAAGTGAGATGATACCGGTAGGAGGGAGACTTCAGAATTTTCGGGATCGGTGGACCTCCGATCCCTGGGCCCACAGCCTACTCAAGAATGGACTGGGTTGGAGCTGGTACAGCACTCCACCTCCGTGCCCTCGATTTTTCCAACACTCCACCCCCGTTCTGGAGGAGTACATTCAAGAACTGTTGGAGAAAAGGGTAATCCGAAGGGTAAAGTCCATCAAATTCCAAGGAAGGCTGTTTTGTGTTCCCAAGAAGGACTCAGAAAAACTCAGAGTCATTCTGGACTTGTCGCCACTCAACAAGTTCATTGTGAACTGCAAGTTCTAGATGCTAACACTGCAACACATAAGGACCTTACTGCCCAAGAGGGCATTTACCGTCTCCATAGATTTGTCAGACGCCTATTGGCACGTTCCAATCAATCGTCATCTCTCCCCCCCTACCAAGGGTTCAAGCTACATCGAAGACTCTACGCCTTCAGAGCCATGCCATTCGGGCTAAACATAGCCCCAAGGATCTTCACGAAGCTTGCGAGCGTAGCTCTCAAACAATTACGCCTAAAGGGAATCCAGGTGGTAGCCTACCTGGACGACTGGCTGGTGTGGGCAGCATCCAAGACAGAATGTTTGCAAGCTTCCCTACAGGTGATCCAGTTCCTAGAGTATCTAGGCTTCAAGATCAACAGAAAAAAGTCTCGACTTTCTCCATCTCAAAAGTTCCAGTGGTTGGGAATCTACTGGGACCTAGTGTCACACCAACTCTCCATCCCGGCAAAGAAGAGGAAGGAGATAGCTGGTTCTGTCAAGAGACTTCTGGATTCCGAAAGGATATCAAGACGTGAACAGGAGAGAGTGCTGGGTTCTCTCCAGTTTGCTTCAGTAACAGACCCGGTGCTAAGAGCACAGCTAAAGCATGCAACTGGAGTTTGGAGAAGTTATGCATCAAACGCGCGAAGAGATCTGATAAGACCAGTTCCGCTTCATCTACGTATGCTTCTCAGGCCTTGGTCCCAAGTCAGGCAACTAAAGAAGTCGGTACTTCTTCAGCCACCTCCCCCCTGGTTAACTATTCACACGGACGCCTCGAAAGAGGGCTTGGGAGGTCATTCTCATCGGAAGAAGGCTCAAGGGACTTGGTCCAATCTATTCAAGACATTTCACATAAACTTTCTGGAAGCTATGGCAGTACTCCTTACCTTAAAGAAAGTCTCCCCTCGTCGTTCGATCCACATAAGATTGGTGCTGGACCGCGAGGTGATTGTGAGATGCTTGAATCGACAAGGATTGAGGTCACCACCACTCAACCAGGTGATGTTGGCCATCTTTCGACTGGCGGGAAAGAAGAAGTGGTACCTGTCGGCAGTTCACCTTCAAGGAGTCCGCAATGTGACAGCGGACGCTCTATCCAGGTTCACACTGATAGAGTCGGAATGGTCCCTTGACGCAGGATCATTCTCCTTCATCTTCAGTCAAGTCCCAGAATTGCAGATAGACCTCTTTGCGACGAAAGACAACAAGAAGTTACCCCTTTACGTTTCCCCGTACGAGGATCCCTTGGCGGAAGCAGTGGACGCGATGTCCCTCGACTGGAACAGATGGTCCAGGATTTACCTGTTCCCTCCTCACAACCTTCTGTTGAGGGTCCTCAACAAACTGAGATCTTTCAAGGGAGTAGCGGCAATAGTGGCTCACAAGTGGCCGAACAGCGTGTGGTTCCCTCTGGCATTGGAACTACGGCTGAAGTGTCTACCGTTACCAGATCCAGTTCTGACCCAGCGAGTTCAGAAGTCGACTGTCTGCGCTTCATCACAGAAAACCCGGAACCTGCAGCTCATGATTTTCTCTCCCTAGCGGTGAGAAAACGTTTCGGGATTTCGAATGACGGTATAGACTTCCTAGAGGAATATAAGTGCAAATCTACTAGAAGGTAATATGAGTCATCTTGGAGGAAATGGGTAGCCTTTGTCAAGGCGAAGAATCCGGAAAAGATCTCGACGGACTTCTGCTAATCTTTCTTCATCCACCTCCATGGTCAAGGGTTAGCAGCCAACACAATATCAACGTGTAAATCTGCTTTGACAAGACCCATTTTATATGCCTTCCAGGTCGACCTCTGTAACGATATTTTTAATAAAATTCCGAAAGCCTGTGCTAGGCTCAGACCATCAGCACCTCCAAAGCCCATTTCATGGTCTTTAGATAATGTTCTTCATTTCGCTTCGCTGTTGAACAACGAGGAGTGTGCTTTAAGGGATTTGACCCAAAAAGTTATTTTCCTATTTGTATTCGCGTCGGGGGCCAGGGTTAGTGAAATTGTAGCCCTCTCGAGAGAGGAGGGTTGTGTTCAGTTCTTGGATGGGGGAGAACTGAACCTGTTTCCGGATCCTACGTTTCTCGCTAAGAACGAGTTGCCCACCAATAGGGGGGGTTCCTGGAGAATCTGCCCTCTGAAAGAAGATGCCTAAAGGTTTATCTTCTTAGAACTTCAGACTTCAGGGGTGGTCAACTATTCAGGGGAGAAACATCAGGCTCAAATTTATCACTGAAACAACTTAGGGCGAAAATCACCTATTTTATTCGCAGAGCGGATCCAGACAGTACACCCGCAGGTCACGATCCGAGGAAAGTTGCCTCGTCCTTAAATTTCTTTAACTGTATGGATTTTGAATATATCCGTTCATACACTGGCTGGAAGTCTTCCAGAGTGTTCTTTTGTCACTATGTGAAGCAAGTGGAGCAACTAAAGAGGTCTGTGGTAGCAGTGGGTAGTGTCGTTAACCCTGCTGTTTAACTCTGCGAAGAACAGTGGATTTAATTGGGACGATTAATTCCGGGGTGAGTGTGTAGTTACGAACTGTTCTACAAACTAAGTGTTAGGGCACTGGGTTGCCCACATTGACTGTTCCACTTTCAAAGGTGAACCTAGCATAAGTGCAGACATGTGTGCCAAGCTTTTCCAACGCTAATATAACTGATTAGTAATACAGACTTTTATGATTTTGATACCTCGGTATGTTAAAAGTGGCGCTAATGTTTTTCTTTCAGATAAACAAGTTTCTGTTTACTATCATGCTTATGCTTATTTGTTGGTTATCCTTCTCTTCTATATATATATTGGTTGTTTAACCTGTTTTATTTATTTTTTGTCAATAAACTAGTTCTTGTGAACCTTGCGTCTCCTTCACCTGTGTCAATTTATTTGATATAATTTTGCTTTACGTTCTATGTATATTTATCTGGGATAATTCTAATAGATTGTTCCTTTATGCAAGCATTCTTTGCATTGGTTTATGCTTTCCCTTGGCGGGAGGACTCCATGCCCTAAGGGGACGGTGGAGGATATGAAAAGTTTTCCGCCTACTCGGATATAAACCTTTGTCCAATCCAGTATTGAACTGAGAACTGGTCGATATTTCATATTGACTCTTTGGTTCTTTACAAACTATGTTTTACATGATATATGGTGAGACCACTATATTGGCTTGTCTGTTATTCATACATAGGTATATGTACTCTTCGAGACTTTTCCAGAGTCTAGTAGGACTCTTCCCTGTAGGGGGCAGGAAGCACTAACATGGTCTATGGTTAGTTGAAAAGATGTATGACGGTAACATCTTAGGTCTCTAGGTCTAGTTGGCCGGGAAATACCTTCTGGGAGTACGGCATGTTTTGAAAATCCACAGATACAGTAATGCTCTGGTATACTTCCATCAGGACGACATGGCTTGAGCCCAAAAAACGGATTTTGAGCGAAGAGAAAAATCTATTTTTGGGTGAGAAGGCCATGTCGTCCTCATGGACCCGCCCTTCCCTTTCTTTTAAAGGGCTGTAGGTCCCCTCCCTACATAGAGTATCTGTAGCACCTCGTGTATCGCTACAAGGAATACAGATGCCGCCGTGAGCGGCGCAATGCACGCTTACGAAACGGGAGAGGAGAGATACCTCGTGAGCGGCTCTCCTTTCTTTCTCGTTTTCGTTTTCTTGGCAATTGACCCCTTCAAAGTGTTAACTCTGTTCGGGGTGCAGATTGCTATGTGGCGTGTCAAGAATACGTCCTCTGATATTTCGCGATATCCCTGGTTCTTTTATTAGGGATATTCGCTCCAGGAGTTAGAATTCTGGATACCTTAAGGTAAATTCTCTGGGAATATCGCCGTAGTTATATATACCCAAGGAATCTACCCTTTAGGAACTTCCATCAGGACAACATGGCCATCTCACTCAAAAATAGATTTTTCGCTTCGCTCAAAATCCGTTAAATACATTCACATAAAAGAATTATGCTGAGAGTCATAATTTGTAGATACATGTACATATCTCAACACTGTATTAACTATCCGTGGAATTACTTATAACAGTACTTATCCATACATGGATTAGACGACATATAGGGGACGAACGTTCACCGGCATCAGAGGGAGTATCATTAACACCAAGAAAACGGGCTGGGCATATCCATAACTATAATGAAAAGATCGTAACTTTACCTGGGTAATGACTCCCTACGTTCCTCCTAACGGACCCTTGGTCCACAGACGAGCAGCGTAACGGATGTGATGACGCTCTTTGATCACGGAAATAGTACCTCCAACATTTCCGGGACGGAACGACGGCACCGTCTTCCCGCAAGATCCTCAGGCGGGGAAAATAGCGCAAAGCGAAGGTCGCAAGTGACACATACACTTGCAGGACGTAACAAGCGAGGTGACTATCGCAGGTGACACTACCCCTGCATATGTGGGCCGTGATCCAAAGAAGTGTACAATTTACCGCGGGTGGCTCAAAGACACCAGCGAAATGATCCTCCAAAGGCACAATTCCTTATGAGGGAATAAAAGGCATCTACCAAGGGCTGCTGAATTAGGATACACGTCTGTGCTCAAGGTACGGTCCGAACTGTTCATTCCAGGCAGCAGTAGTCTCGTCCACGGCTCTCACTAAACACCAAACACTCTAAAAACAAAATAAACAAAAGAGTTAATGGCCATTCACTAATTAACGAAGGAAGAGGAGCGAAGGTTATCACCGAACTCTTATGAAAAGACCGAATTTATTTATAAACAATGAAATAACCTAATTTAACATAACACCTTCCTCCCCCAAGAAAAATAATTTTCATTCACTAAATGCAAAATTTTTCTTTTAATGATAAGCCACAAGGCAGGACAAAACATCAGAAATGCAGGGCCACAAAAATAAAAGAAAATTCAGGGAACACTCTAAAGCTACTACAAACCACTGATAAGATAAAATATCTTAAACCCCCCCAAAAAAAACAGTGTCCTAAACGTAGTATCTTCAGTAATAAACCAATCACAAAGTAAAAAAAATCTTAAACCTAAACAAAAGGACAAGAACATAGCAAGTTCTAAATAAATCACCAAACATTTGGACAGAAATTCAATCCTATACCTGTCAACAATAAATTTTAGTAGGCACACAGAAAAAAAAATAATATAGAATTATCCACACCAACCTAGGTCCTGGAACAATTTACAAGAGTACAAACCTTTTACCTGAGCTCAATATATACACATCTCGAAACATGGATGTAACCTCAACACATGCAACCAGGAGTACCGGGAGGGTCCCAAGAAACAGAGGGAGAGATCAAAACTTAGACACGTGAGAGAGCATCCGGGATGCAGTTATCCACCCCTTTAATGTGTTTTATGATTAAATTGAACTCTTGTAGCTGAAGGGCCCAACGCAGAATCCTCTGGTTTGATCCCTTCATACGTTCAATGAATACCAACGGATTATGGTCGGTCCAAATTTCTATAGGGAATGAAAAGTTAGTTACATATGGTTTAAAATGTACCAATGTCCGCACCAATGCCAGAGCCTCTTTCTCAATGGTGGAGTACTTTCTTTCCGCCTCTAGTAACTTACGGCTGTAGTAAGATACGGGGCGTACTTCACCATCATCACTCCTTTGAAAGAGGACTCCCCCAATTCCTACATCACTGGCATCCACGGCTATGATGAATGGCTTCTGAAAATTGGGAGAAACCAATATTGGATTAGACACGAGTAACATCTTAGGTTTTAAAAATGCTTCTTCGCATCGAGAAGACCAAATAAATTTCTGCCCTTTTTTCAATAAATTAGTTAGAGGCTGTGCAAGGTCAGAGAAGTTTCGGACAAACCTACGGTAATATCCCAACATACCCAGCACTTTACGAACCTCTCTGACATTACACGGTCTCTTCAAAGCAACTATGGCCTCGAGATTGGCTTGCTTAGGAGCAACTTTACCCAAGCCAATCTCGTGACCCAAATAACTAACTTTAGCTTTCCCAAAGTTACATTTACCCAGATTCACAACAAGACCGGCGGCCCTAAGTGCCTCAAAAATGATTCTTAATCTTACCAGGTGGGTCCGCCAGTCATTGCTGTGTACCACCAAGTCATCTATATAGATTTCTGTACGTTCCAGGCCACAAATCACCCTGTTCATCAGACGCTGGAAAGTACAGGCAGCGTTCTTCATCCCAAAGGGCATTACTTTGCACTCGTGAAGCCCTGAGGGCGTCACAAATGCTGAAATTTCACGGGCACGGCCAGATAGGGGGACCTGCTAATACCCATTTAACAGATCCAATTTTGTAATAAACCTAGCAGGACCTATCAGGTCCAGACAATCCTCAATACGGGGAAGAGGAAAGGAATCATTTTTAGTAAGAGAGTTTACCCTCCTATAGTCAACACACGTACGATATTTACCATCAGGCTTCTTCACCAAGACTATAGGAGAACTCCATGGGCTTACAGATGGTTGTATGAGATTGTGCTCCAGCATGTATTTAATTTCGTCTGCCACAATGACACGCTTCTCTGGACTGAGGCGAGATGGGCTTTGCTTAACCGGAGAAGCGTCCCCAACATCAACATCATGCTGGAGCAACCTCGTCCTTCCTGGAGAGTCCTGAAATAAGTCGGAAAATTCCATAATTAGGCTTAGTATATCTTGTTTCTGAGGTGCCTCCAGATGCTCTAATCCCTCTTTTAATACACCTAAATTTTGCAAGTTATTACCTAGAGCATCTGAAGGCACCTGGTCCAAAACATCTTCCAAGTTTTCCTCAACAGGTGCAACCACACTCATAACTGGCTCAAAAACAATGGCCAAAGGATCCCGTCTATCAGAAGAGTAAGATTTCAACCTGTTTATGTGGAAAATTTTACATTTATGTCGAGTTCCAGGGGCTTCAACTTCATATTTGACCTCGGACAACTTTCTCAACACCTTCTAGGGGCCCTTGTACCTGGGTTCAAGGAAGTTGTCTGGGTCTGTGCTTAAAACTAATACTAAGTCCCCTGACTCAAATGAACGTACTTTACACTTCTGGTCAAATTTGGTTTTCATCGTAGCTTGGGAAGCAGACAAATTATCTTTAGCATACTTCCAGGCTACGGCTAACTTGGACTTAAGTTCACTAACAACTTCTCCCACCGTACGCTCTCCTCTCTGATTTCCTTCGAGCAATTCATAGAAGATTTCCAAAGGTCCTCGAACCTTGTGCCCAAATATTAATTCAAAGGGAGCAACGCCTTATGGCAAAGAGAGCAAAGGGAAGCCCCTTATCCCAATCCTCTCCTTGCTCATAACAATTATTTTTTTAATATACACTTAAGGGTCTGGTGAAATCTTTCCACCACAACCTGACTCTCAGGATGGTATGGTATACTGGTAATGTGCTGAATGGCCAGTTCAGCACACTTACTCTTAAATACCCTGCTTGTAAAATTTGAGCCGCAATCTGACTGAATTTTACAAGGCAGTCCATACCGGGAGAAAAACTCCACTAATTTGTCAAAGACAGCTTTTGAGGTTATTTTTACTCATTGGAAAGGCCTCAGGAAAATGTGATGCTCTATCCATTATGGTCAGGAGATGCGTAAACCCTAACTTCGTCCTAGGCAGAGGTCCTACCACATCAATTACCAATTCTGCAAAGGGTTCTCCAATTGAAGGAATTGGGTTAAGAGGAGCCTTGGGAATAGGTTGATTGGGTTTACCCATCACCTGACACACTTCACAAGTTCTTACAAATTTCTTCACCGAAGACTTCATTCCTGGCCACCAAAAACATTTACTCAACCTACAAAAAGTTTTACTTAAGCCTAAGTGGCCAGAAAAGGAGTCCTCATGTGCAAGGCTCCCTAAACTTGGTAGGTACAACAATTTGTCTCAAACAAGAAGTCACATTTAGTTGATGAGTTGGGGGACGACTGACCCTATACAACAATCCTTTCAAAACCACAAACCTGGGCCTGGTGAAATCGTCAGTATTACCTAACTCAAATGAAAATTCATCTTTTTGGGCTCAAGCCATGTCGTCCTGATGGAAGTTCCTAAAGGGTAGCTTCCTTGGGTATATATAACTACGGCGATATTCCCAGAGAATTTACCTTAAGGTACCCAGAATTCTAACTCCTGGAGCGAATATCTTTAATAAAAGAACCAGGGATATCGCGAAATATCAGAGGACGTATTCTTGACACGCCACATAGCAATCTGCACCCTGAACAGAGTTAACACTTCGAAGGGGTCAATTGGCAAGAAAACGAAAACGAGAAAGAAAGGAGAGCCGCTCGCAAGGTATCTCTCCTCTCCCGTTTCGTAAGCGTGCATTGCGCCGCTCACGGCGCCATCTGTATTCCTTTTTGCGTAGCTCAACAACTCGGTGTTTTTTCCCTGTGTTTCTCGCAATTCTTGAATTATTTCAACATATAATGCTCTCTCCAACTTCTTCTGCTTCTGATAAGTTGAGTATTATTTCTTTTATGTATAAATGTAAGCTCTTGGTAATTTTAAAAGTGATTTGATAGTGATATCGTTGTTACAAGAGCTGATGCCTACCGGAGGCGTCCTGGATGCTGTTGCTCGCTAGGTATGAGTTATTTAGTTAGCCAGAGCGACGTTCCCGGCTGTTTCGCTTTAATAATTTTAGCTGTTTAGCGTTACATAGGATTTCTTTATATGATGCTTTTAGTATTTTGTTTTGGCGAAGGATTTGCCGATTCTGGCCTACGCTAGACCTTGTAGCCTAGTCGTTTGGCCCTAGAACTTTCCTGCATGATATTCAGATTTCCGAGTGTTTTAAATTTTATTGAAGCTTTAGGCAGTTTTATACATTTAAGATTATGTTGATTTTCTTCCAAGATAGTATACGAGTGAGTTTCGGTGATTTAGGTAATCGATTCTCTTTGCGCCTAGGCTAGTTGTCTATGGGGCCTTAGTATA
The DNA here is from genome assembly GCF_036898095.1 of Palaemon carinicauda. Classification (NCBI taxonomy): domain Eukaryota; kingdom Metazoa; phylum Arthropoda; class Malacostraca; order Decapoda; family Palaemonidae; genus Palaemon; species Palaemon carinicauda. The sequence continues at coordinate 77,999,315 of NC_090731.1, read as the reverse complement.
CTTTCTCACACTCCCCGGTTGCTCTCTTCTCTTCGGAGAAGGTGTGCAATCCCTTTCCCTCTGTTTAAGCCTTGGGCTTAAACCCAATGGTTTATCTGAATTGACTTTAGATACAACTATATTAGGGTGTTCTGTTCCTTCCTGTTTCCAGTAAGTCTGGCTTCAGGAAGGGGGCAGGACATCAGAGTTCTTAGTCTGAGTCTGTTTCTGTCTAGCTTGTGGTTGAGATTCCCTTGCTAGACTGACAACAGACATAGGAGGCTTAGCCTCCTTAGTTCACTTTCGAAGGTTTCTGTACGATATGATTCCTTCTTCTTGTGATCTAGCAGACTAGTCCAGTGTTGTTGTTCTCGGTGCGGAGGATAAGATCCTTTTTTCTGTGTTTAACAACGCCTTCCTTGCTTTGGTTCCAATGGAGTTGGCAAGTATTGCTGGCCTCCCTCCTCGGATCTCCCCCAGGCTAAGATGAGTTTTCTTGGCTGCGGGTGATTCATTATTAGAGCAAGGTTGGCAAGACCCTCTTCTCCCTTTCCCCCTCTTTCCTTTGTGATGGCCTAGCCATTGCATTCCTGTCCGTCATTCTACATCTGTACCTAGCATAGGTTAGGATGTGGGGTTGACTCAGTCCCTTGCCGGCAAGGGTCTTCTGCTTTGAGTGCTGCCCGGACCTCCCTTGGTCTCTCATCCATGTTTGTCTGTAGAGCCAGATGGCATTGGTCAGGAAGCCTGAAGTTATATTCTCCCCTTCCTTATGTGCACTCTTTCGGGTTGCCGGGTTATGAGGTAGTACAGTCTCTTATCCCGGCATCCATTCTGTTCTTCTTCTAGTGTTGTACCCTAGCCCGGCTGCCGGCCACTCAGGCCAGCAGCCGGGCAGTCTGAGTTCTCTGGTTCTTTTACTGCCGGCCGGCATTGGTTGTATACCCTTGCCGGCCGGCTATATATCACACCATTGTCTGCTGGCCGCTACGATTAGTGGCCGGCACCCAGGTGCTATCTTGTGTAGTTGCCAACCGGCAGTCATTGCCGGCCAGCACATGCATTTGAACCAGCGTTCATCCACCTTATAGTTTATAAGTAGTATACTTTGGAACCAGTTAAGGTGTATGCCGGACGGCACATTACCTTCTATACTGTAGCCAGTATTTTTCAGTATAGTATATACTGTAGGGAGAAAACTATAGTATGGTATTTGTTACAACACTAAGTTTTTCTAACACTTTTGTGTTGTCTCGCACAGCCCTTTGGTGTAACCTTTCAGATAAAGAAAGTGAGTTCTTTCTTGTCTACTATCCAGCATTTTAAAATCACTTTGGTGAAATCTGTTTCCTTTGGAAATTATTCATTGGTTGCTCTAGAATAGATTAACCATACGATTTTATTATCTGGAAGGTTGCAGCAATTGACTGTGCGGGAAATACAAGTGTGTGTCTTTCCTTTCTAGTTTAGTTGTGCTAAGCTATGTATATCCAGTGATACATAGTTCACTTGATACTCATGGAATTTTCTTCTCTTTACAGGAGGACCATCCTTAGTGTGGAAGCGTTTTCTGCAATGTCCGCAGCAAGAACTTCTGCGGACATGATTTGTGTAGGAGGCACGTAGCATGCGCAGTCTCCAAAGGAGATCTCCGGTATTGGGACCCGCAGGTATGTACCATATGCACAAACCTGATTACTGAGGCTTTTGATTCCCCTAAGACGGCGGAGTCAAGGGACGCAGCAAGGGAGAAGCTTCGTACCTGGGTAAGGGGCTTTCAGAAGAACACTTCTGGGCCCTATCTTCAGAGTGAGAAGATGAGGGCTTACCTTTTCCCCAGGGAGTCAGTGATTCCCCAGCCTCAAGTGGAGATACCAGTGGTTCAGATCCCTGTGGATTCTGAAGTCGCGGACGCCCTGCAGGACATCCAATTGGATGATAGGAGGTCGGAGGTGTCCGAGCGTCTGGAAGATGACCTTCTGGCAGAAGACCTGGATGAAGAGCAGGCTCCAGACAATGAAGAGGAAGAGGTCGACGAGGTGTTGGATACTCCGGTTCAGGCCGCTGAACCTATTCCCTCAACATCGTCCTCTCTCCCAGAGGAGCTGGGAAAGACCCTTTCCTCCATCGTTGGAATGATCCAACAGATGCAGAGGGAGAATAATGAGAAGGCGGCTGCAATGGAGCTGGAGATGCGGAGACTTGCAGCATCACGTGGGCCCCAGAAGAAGCTCAGCGTGAAAGACCTTCCCTTGTGCTCAGACGTTAACCCTTGGAAGTATGCTGAGCACATGCCTATGACGACGGGAAAAATCGTCATTTCGGAGAAGTTGGGCTCAGTCCCCCTTTAGGAGGTGGAATTCTGGCCCAGCAAGGAGTCGTATCCGGACTGTTATGTCCGTCTAAGGAAGGAACCAGCCTCAAAGGAAGAAACAGAGATGAAGGAGGTCATAGTTTTGGACCACGCTAAGGCTCAAGCTTTATTGTCAAGCTCGATGATAGAGAGGGGCTTCGTAAACTCGAAGGTACCTGCTTTGAGTAAGAAGCACCCTTCCTTTGTGTCCTCTCCTTCTAGAACCTTCCCCTTTATGCAGAAAGGGTTTACGGCTGTGCTGAAAGCAGTCGAGGCAGGTAAGCCATGCCCCTCCTTGGAGGAGTGTAAACCTCTGTCTTTGGCCCTACCTATGGACCACAAGGACTGGAAGGACGTCCATCTCACCTTCTCAGTCGGGAAGTTGGAGTCTGATATTGCCGGACGTCAGTTCGGTGAGAACCTCCCCAAGCTGTCTGACTTTCTTTTGCGAAAGGAGCTCGAGACAAAAGAAAGACTTGCTGCCTAAATGTCTCATCAAACGACTCTGGAGACAATGGCAAGTGACCCCAAGGTCCATGAGATGTTCATGGTAGTGGCTAAGACACACCTAGTCACAGTGACGAAGGATCTTTATAGCTTCGTCAAAGCTAGGAGGGCTTGTAGGGAGTTCGTGTTCGCCTCAGCTGCGGTGAGGCAAGAGCCAAGGAAGCTAATCTCCTCCAACATTTGGGGCAAAGACCTCTTCCCTAGTGAAGCGGTCAATGAGGTTGTAGATAAGGCCGCCACGGAGAATAGAAACCTTCTCCAGAAGTAGGGCATATCTCTCAGAGAAAGTCTTCCCCGGATGAGGGTCCCCAACCAAAGAGGAAGACTAAGAATACTAAGCTACCCTCTCGGCCAGCCAAGCCATTCAGACAGCAGCAGCAACAGCAATTTCCTATGCCTATAGTGCCCCAGATGGTGGCACAAACCCCGACCACGTACCAGTGGGTACCCCAAACCGTGTCGACGCAGTCTTCGGCATTTAACCCAGCGTTCGAAGGGCAGTCAACTACCTTTTGAGCGAACCGTAGAGGAGCAGCCAGAGGTTCGTCTAGACGCCCCTCAAGGGGGAGGGGATTCAGGGGTGGTCGCGGTCAAGGAGGCAATGCCTCAGGGCAACAGAAGTCAAAGTGAGATGATACCGGTAGGAGGGAGACTTCAGAATTTTCGGGATCGGTGGACCTCCGATCCCTGGGCCCACAGCCTACTCTAGAATGGACTGGTTTGGAGCTGGTACAGCACTCCACCTCCGTGCCCTCGATTTTTCCAACACTCCACCCCCGTTCTGGAGGAGTACATTCAAGAACTGTTGGAGAAAAGGGTAATCCGAAGGGTAAAGTCCATCAAATTCCAAGGGAGGCAGTTTTGTGTTCCCAAGAAGGAATCAGAAAAACTCAGAGTCATTCTGGACTTGTCGCCACTCAACAAGTTCATAGTGAACTGCAAGTTCTAGATGCTAACACTGCAACACATAAGGACCTTGCTGCCCAAGAGGGCATTTACCGTCTCCATAGATTTGTCAGACGCCTATTGGCACGTTCCAATCAATCGTCAACTCTCCCCCTACCAAGGGTTCAAGCTACATCGAAGACTCTACGCCTTCAGAGCCATGCCATTCGGGCTAAACATAGCCCCAAGGATCTTCACGAAGCTTGCGAGCGTAGCTCTCAAACAATTACGCCTAAAGGGAATCCAGGTGGTAGCCTACCTGGACGACTGGCTGGTGTGGGCAGCATCCAAGACAGAATGTTTGCAAGCTTCCCTACAGGTGATCCAGTTCCTAGAGTATCTAGGCTTCAAGATCAACAGAAAAAAGTCTCGACTTTCTCCATCTCAAAAGTTCCAGTGATTGGGAGTCCACTGAGACCTAGTGTCACACCAACTCTCCATCCCGGCGAAGAAGAGGAAGGAGATAGCTGGTTCTGTCAAGAGACTTCTGGATTCCGAAAGGATATCAAGACGTGAACAGGAGAGAGTGCTGGGGTCTCTCCAGTTTGCTTCAGTAACAGACCCGGTGCTAAGAGCACAGCTAAAGCATGCAACCGGAGTTTGGAGAAGTTATGCATCAAACGGGCGAAGAGATCTGATAAGACCAGTTCCGCTTCATCTACGTACGCTTCTCAGGCCTTGGTCCCAAGTCAAGCAACTAAAGTCGTCGGTACTTCTTCAGCCACCTCCCCCCTCGTTGACTATTCACACAGACGCCTCGAAAGAGGGCTGGGGAGGTCATTCTCATCGGAGGAAGGCCCAAGGGACTTGGTCCAATCTATTAAAGACATTTCACATAAACTTTCTGGAAGCTATGGCAGTACTCCTTACCTTGAAGAAAGTCTCCCCTCATCGTTCGATCCACATAAGGTTGGTGCTGGACAGCGAGGTGGTTGTGAGATGCTTGAATCGACAAGGATCGAGGTCACCACCACTCAACCAGGTGATGTTGGCCATCTTTCGACTGGCGGAAAAGAAGAAGTGGTACCTGTCAGCAGTTCACCTTCAAGGAGTCCGCAATGTGACAGCGGACGCTCTATCCAGGTTCACACCGATAGAGTCGGAATGGTCCCTAGACGCAGGATCATTCTCCTTCATCTTGAGTCAAGTCCCAGAACTACAGATAGACCTCTTTGTGACGAAAGACAACAAGAAGTTACACCTTTACGTGTCCCCGTACGAGGATCACTTGGTGGAAGCAGTGGACGCGATGTCCCTCGACTGGAACAGATGGTCCAGGATTTACCTGTTCCCTCCTCACAACCTTCTGTTGAGGGTCCTCAACAAACTGAGATCTTTCAAGGGAGTAGCGGCAATAGTGGCTCACAAGTGGCCGAACAGCGTGTGGTTCCCTCTGGCATTGGAACTACGGTTGAAGTGTCTATCGTTACCAGATCCAGTTCTGACCCAGCAAGTTCAGAAGTCGATTGTCTGCGCTTCATCACAGAAAACCCGGAACCTGCAGCTCATGATTTTCTCTCCCTAGCGGTGAGAAAACATTTCGGGATTTCGAAAGACAGTATAGACTTCCTAGAGGAATATAAGTGCAAATCTACTAGAAGGCAATATGAGTCATCTTGGAGGAAATGGGTGGCCTTTGTCAAGGCGAAGAATCCGGAAAAGATCTCAACGGACTTCTGCTTATCTTTCTTCATCTACCTCCATGGTCAAGGGTTAGCAGCCAACACAATATCAACGTGTAAATCTGCTTTGACAAGACCCATTTTATATGCCTTCCAGGTCAACCTCTCTAACGATATTTTTAATAAAATTCTGAGAGCCTGTGCTAGGCTCAGACCATCAGCACCTCCAAAGCCCATTTAATGGTCTTTAGATAAAGTTTTTCATTTCGCTTCGCTGTTGAACAATGAGGAGTGTGCTTTGAAGGATTTGACCCAAAAAGTTATTTTCCTATTTGCACTCGCGTCGGGGGCCAGGGTTAGTGAAATTGTAGCCCTCTCGAGAGAGGAGGGTTGTGTTCAGTTCTTGGATGGGGGAGAACTGAACCTGTTTCCGGATCCTACGTTTCTCGCCAAGAACGAGTTACCCACCAACAGGTGGGGTCCCTGGAGAATCTGCCCTCTGAAAGAAGATGCATTTCTATATCCAGTGGAATGCCTAAAGGTCTATTTTCGTAGAACTTCAGACTTCAGGGGTGGTCAACTATTCAGGGGAGAAATATCAGGCTCAAATTTATCACTGAAACAACTTAGGGCGAAAATCACCTATTTTTATTCGCAGAGCGGATCCAGACAGTACACCCGCAGGTCACGATTCGAGGAAAGTTGCCTCATCCTTAAATTTCTTTAATTGTATGGATTTTGAACATCTTCGTTCATACACTGGCTGGAAGTCTTCCAGAGTGTTCTTTCGTCACTATGCGAAGCAAGTGGAGCAACTATAGAGGTCTGTGGTAGCAGTGGGTAGTGTCGTGAACCCTGCTGTTTAACTCTGCGAGGAACAGTGGATTTAATTGGGACGATTAATTCCGGGGTGAGTGTGTAGTTACGAACTGTTCTACAAACTAAGTGTTAGGGCACTGGGTTGCCCACATTGACTGTTCCACTTTCAAAGGTGAACCTAGCATAAGTGCAGACATGTGTGCCGAGCGTTTCCAACGCTAATGTATCTGATTAGTAATACAGACTTTTATGATTTTGATACCTCGGTATGTTAAAAGTGGCGCTAATGTTTTTCTTTCAGATAAACAAGTTTTGGTTTACTATCACGCTTATGCTTATTTGTTGGTTATCCTCCTGTATATATATATATATATATATATATATATATATATATATATATATATATATATATATATATATATATATATATATATATATATATATATATATATATATATATATATATATATATAATGGTTGTTTAACCTGTTTTATTTATTGTTTGTCAATAAACTAGTTCTTGTGAACCTTGCGTCTCCTTCACCTGTGTCAATTTATTTGATATAATTTTGCATTACGTTCTATGTATATTTATCTGGGATAATTCTAATAGATTGTTCCTTTAGGCAAGTATTCTTTGCATTGGTTTATGCTTTCCTTTGGCGGGAGGACTCCATGCCCTAAGGGGACGGTGGCGGATATGCAAGTTTTCCGCCTACTCGGATATAAACCTTTGTCCAATCCAGTATTGAACGGAGAACTGGTCGATATTTCATATTGACTCAGTGGTTCTTTACAAACTATGCTTTACATGATATAGGGTGAGACCACTATATTGGCTTGTCTGTTATTCATACATAGGTATATGTACTCTTCGAGACTTTTCCAGAGTCTAGTAGGACTCTTCCCTGTAGGGGGCAGGAAGCACTAACATGGTCTATGGTTAGTTGAAAAGATGTATGACGGTAACATCTTAGGTCTCTAGGTCTAGTTGGCCGGGAAATACCTTTGGGGAGTACGGCACGTTTTGAAAATCCACAGATACAGTAATGCTCTGGTATACTTCCATCAGGACGACATGGCTTGAGCCCAAAAAAAAGAATTTTGAGCAAAGCGAAAAATCTATTTTTGGGTGAGATGGCCATGTCGTCCTGATGGACCTGCCCTTACCTTTCTTCTAAAGGGCTGTAGGTCCCCTCCCTACATACAGTATCTGTAGCACCTTGTGTATCGCTACAAGGAATACAGATGGCGCCGTGAGCGGCGCAATGCACGCTTACGAAACAGGAGAGGAGAGATACCTTGCGAGCGGCTCTCCTTTCTTTCTCGTTTTCGTTTTCTTGCCAATTGACCCCTTCGAAGTTTTAACTCTGTTCGGGGTGCAGATTGCTATGTGGCATGTCAAGAATACGTCCTCTGATATTTCGCGATATCTCTGGTTCTTTTATTAGGGATATTTGCTCCAGGAGTTAGAATTCTGGGTACCTTAAGGTAAAATCTCTGGGAATATCGCCATAGTTATATATACCCAAGGAAGCTACCCTTTAGGAACTTCCATCACGACGACATGGCCATCTCACCCAAAAACGGATTTTGAGCGAACACCCAAAAATACATTTTTCGCTTCGCTCAAAATCCGTTTTTTGGGCCTGTATGAAAGAGACGGTCACAATCGGATTTCAATAATTTAAAAATTCCAAAACTAGAACTACTGCTACTACTACTACATTCTACTAGCCCGGGCTTCTCTACCTCTACTTCTAAACTACTTAAATTTAGGTCATTATCATTATCAGATTCCGCTGCACGCTTTGCAGAGGCTCGAGTAGTTATTGCCACAGGGCAAGCCGTGACAGAAACAATAGGAAATAATTCCTGCCCCTCTGCACTTAACATATCATTCCCAAGGATTCCGTCTATTCCTGGTATCGGCAGGCTCTCAACTACCGCCAGCTCAGTAACCTTGTGATACCCTGGGAAGGACAGCTCCACCCTTACTAAAGGAGCAGATACCACCGTATTGGAAATCCTCCCAGGACCACGTATTCTCCAGTATAGGGAACTAAGTTAGACAAGGACCCTGCCAACACCAAAGATCTAGCGGATCCTGTGTCCCTCAAGAATTTAACATAAAGTGTAGAGGTCTCACATTTAAATTTTCCTGGGTAAACATATTTGTTAAATGATCATAAATTACCAGTGGAATCACACAATACAGGTTTTACTTTACCTACATCTGGTTCACTACTAACGTGGGGATCAACAGTTTTACCATTCTTAATCTCTGAAATAGAATTATTTGAAATTAGCGAGATTGGCGTAGGCTGATTAACATTATTTTGACTCTTATTTTGATTCTTTTGGAGGTAACGGCTCCTGGCTCTACATTCAGTTTGCCGATGCCCTGGCTTATTACACCAAAAGCAATTACCTCTAACTTGATTAGTTTTACCCGAATTGCCACGGTTAGAAAAAACCAGAGTGTGCCCACCACTCGAGTCCTTTCTGAGGCCACTACCAACATGATTGCTCATGCTACTATCTGGGTACTAGATTGGTTTTTAAAGGGGTTATTTGACTTATTAGACAAATTACTATTATTATTAGGGTACGAGGACGAGAAGTTACCTGACCCAACCCGATGGGTCAGGACAAACTCATCAGCAACCTGAGCCGCCTTGGATAAAGTTAAAATTTTAGTGTCCTCCAGGTGAACCCTCAATTCTTTACTACACACCTTCTTAAACTCCTCCAGTACCATCAGTTCCCTCAAGGAAGAGAAGGAAGCAACTTGACGACTTTTCAGCCAGTTGTCAAACTGCTCCTCCTTGAGACGAGCGTACTCAACATAAAACAAAGAATTGAGCTTGCCAGTGGTTCCGAATCTCTGGCGATAGGCCTCAGGGACCAAATCATAGGCCCTGAGAACCAAAGACTTTACTTTATCATAATCTCTGGCAAGGCCCTCTTCCAATGCATTATACACCCGGAGTGCCTTGCCCATCAATCTACACTGTATGAGTACCGTCCATATTTCTGTGGGCCAAGACACCGGGTGGCAACCCTCTCAAAAGCTTTAAAAAATTCTGGTACGCTCCCCTCATCAAAAATTGGAATTAACTTTAGTGCAGCCGAAATATTAAATTTGTCTGATGATGAGCTATAGGGAGAACTAAAATGATTAGGGGACCCTTGCACCTTGGCCAACTCAAGCTTAAGCTTGAGCAACTCAATCTCATGTTTCCGGGCCCTCTCGTCCTCCTCAAACTGCAGCTTCAATAACTCAATTCTCTTACAAATTATATGGAACTCCTCCTGCCCCTGGGCCAATACAGGAGCGGACGGTGTTACATGGTTGGGCACAGCCTCGTCAGCTAAAAAGGGGTTAGTTGAAATATTAACATTTTTAACAGCCCTGGCCGGAGTAGGAAAATTGGCCGGACCTTCATACATAACCTTTACTGCAGGGGGATCAGCGAACAGGGACAAACCAGGATTTAAGCTCACATCATCGACAATGGACCCCTCTTGGTCCGACCCAAAATCAGTGCCACTCTCAAAATCACTGGCTAAGCCTCTAGCTACCTCATTACCCTCAGCCAAACCTTGGGACACTTTTTACTTAACCAGTTTTAACAAATTGGCCCGGGTGTCCGAGGACTTATGAGGGATCTCCAACCACCGGGCACACTCTACCAAATAAGCCCTTGTCAAAACTCCTAAATATTTTAAACAGTCAGCCGAACCCAAGAATTCCGATGGGTCAAAAGTAAAGTCCTCCATTTTGATGAAAATAATATCCTATGGGGAAGGAAAGCAACCAAACCAAAAGTCAAATATCAACAATAAATACTGTCACATCCCTCCAGAGCTGAACTGCTCCCCCAAACACCGAGTACACCTGCGTACGATCCTGTCACGGTCGCCACTTGTTACGACCTGTGTAGGCTGTAGTTCTGGTTCTTTAAACTTTATTTTTTAAAGGAGTCGTAGGCAGTACATTATTTGGTATTATTACAGTTTCATCCATTATGGGAAATGTATTATAATATGTTTCCCTAGTACAGCACGTGATAACCAAATACTTCCTCTCAATACATTATTGTCGCTAATGCATACTTACGGAGAAAAAACTATTTCAGGTATTGAAGGTCTTGACTTTTTCTAAGTTTAGTGTATATCTTTCCATGAGCACGCAAGGTACCTCTTGTTAGTTTGTATATCTGTTTTCATCCTACTTGGCTCCTCCCCATTGCGTAATGTGACAATATTTGCTTGAATGCGCATTTGCTCCTCCCACTAATGTCGCTCCTCCAATCAAAATACTACTGGGATCTTTTCAAGGGTTATTATTGGAAGATTTATTTTGTCTCTTATTCTTGTTTCAAGGATCTGTTTTTCGTGCAATATAACATTGTAACCGATAGTATTTTGTTTTTTTCCTATTTCATTATGGGAAAAACTCCTGATTGGCGTTTGTTTTTGGGTTGGAAACCTGCCGGTTAAGTTTTCTCGTTACTTAACTGTCATGGATCCTCCGGTGCAGGTGTGCGATATATGTCGTTATTCTTATTTTGAGGTGATCGGCCGATTTCATGGTAATTATAATGGTACCCCAGACATTGTGAATCGGTTTCTTCGAGAGCATTTAGTATTACCTATAAGTATTTCGTGTGCTAAATGTGATTCGCCTTTACTTTTCCGTGAAGATAGACATGTGTGGTATTGTACAAAATCAGTGAAAATACCTAAAACGAAGAAAAGGCGTTTGTGCAATTATAGTGTTAGTGACTATAAGGGAACTTTTCTTCACGGGTCCCACCTTCCCCCGTGGAAATTAATTTTATTTGTCAATCACTGGTTGCATAAGTGTTGGGACCACCATTTTGTAATTAAGGGCCTCAGTATATCTCCTTCTACTAGTGTAGACTGGAGAAGCTTTTGTTCAGAAGTGACTGAATTTAGTTTTGATAACCAAGAGGCTATTGGTGGTGAAGGTGTAGTCGTTGAGATTGACGAATCTCATTTTGGAAAACGGAAGTATGACCGTGGAAGGCCTCTGAGTGACATATGGGTGTTGGGGGGTATTGAGAGGCAGTCCAAAAAAATATTTATTGTGCCTTTAATTGACCCATTACCACGGAAGAGTGATGCAGCTACCCTCATCCCTTTAATTGAGAAGTACATTAAACGGGGCAGCATTGTTGTTAGTGATAAGTGGCGGGATTATAATTCTCTGCAGTCTCTTGGATACGATCACCGTACTGTAAACCATTCAGAAAATTTTGTGGATCCTTCAAACCGCGACACCCATACCCAAAACATTGAACGTCTTTGGCGGGAGCTGAAGGAATGGATACAACGGCCTGGTAACCGTTGTGAATACTTCAGGCAGTATTTGTCACGTTTTATTTTTATACACAAATACCCTGAGGAGGAGCTGCTCCATCATTTTTTTATCACGGCCAGCAAACTGTATCCTCCACAATCTGAGGCACAACGGGTTCCAGTAGCTATTGATGATTCAGAAGAGGGTCAACCACAGCCCTCCACATCATCATAGTCAGGTTCCATTTAAGGTAAGAAGTGACTTAACAAAATATATATTTTAATTTAGCCCGGGGTAAAGGGAGGGTCGCAGGGGGGGCGGAGCGTCCCCCCCCCCCCCGGTAGGGGTACAGGGCCCCTAGGCTAGATTAGGTGGGTTTATTAGGTTCGGTAGTGCCCTGAAAATCACTGTGACCTTAAGGGGGGGTCGCAGGGTGGGCGGAGCCCCCCCGGGTAGGGGTACAGGGCCCCTAGGCTAGGTTAGGTGGGTTTATTAGGTTCGGTAGTGCCCTGAAAATCACTGTGGCCTTAAGGGGGGGTCGCAGGGGGGGGGGGCGGAGCCCCCCCCCCCCCGGTAGTGCTAGGTAGGGGTATAGAGGGAGGGGTGGTGGAACATTAATTGTTGGGATAAAGTAGGGTATTTCTGCATTACAACATAATATGCAACAAAAACAATAAAAACACGGTTACAAAAACTGATTTTTCTGGAAAAACTTGTTGTTTTAACTCCATAGTAAATCTCTAAATCGGATGGTTTGCAGTCAAAATAAACGTTAAATTCGTTGAAACTACACTATTTCTGATGCAACATATATATTTTTATTCCAGTTTCCACATAATGGATGAAACTGTAAATTTACCCATTATTTATGTAACTCGGTGAACTGAGGGAAGACAGAACAAAAACACTGGAAAAATCTAACAACATTTATTACAGTACACTTAAATAAATTCAACCTTGCATCAGGAGTAACAAAAAGCTCCTAAGACAAACACCAATGGGTTAAAAAAGGACCTGGAGGACTAATATACAGAGTCCTCTAAATGCAAAAGGTTGACCTATATCTAATAATCTTAACCCTACATAGAAAAACTAAACAGATCAAAAGTATGGCTCATATATTAAGCCGGGCCCACAAATATCAACAAACCACTACCCTATTACTAAACAGAGAGGCATAAGGAAGACAGGAGAAATGAAAAGGCAGAAAACCTTAAAATTACCTACCTACACAAAAACATTAAAGGCTAAACCAAATACCCAATTATAAAACTTAACACGAGACAGCATACAAATACACATACCACATTAAACTAAATGCATAAATACTTAAATACATTCACATAAAAGAATTATGCTGAGAGTCATAATTTGTAGATACATGTACATATCACAACACTGTATTAACTATCCGTGGAATTACTTATAACAGTACTTATCCATACATGGATTAGACGACAGATAGGGGACGAACGTTCATCAGCATCAGAGGGAGTATCATTAACACCAGGAAAACGGGCTGGGCATATCCATAACGATAATGAAAAGATCGTAACTTTACCTGGGTAATGACTCCCTACGTTCCTCCTAACGGACCCTTGGTCCACAGACGAGCAGCGTAACGGATGTGATGACGCTCTTTGATCACGGAAATAGTACCTCCAACAGTTCCGGGACGGAACGACGGCACCGTCTTCCCGCAGGATCCTCAGGCGGGGAAAATAGCGCAAAGCGAAGGTCGCAAGTGACACATACACTTGCGGGACGTAACAAGCGAGGTGACAATACCCCTGCATACGTGGGCCGTGATCCAAAGAAGTGTACAATTTACCGCGGGTGGCTCAAAGACACCAGCGAAATGATCCTCCAAAGGCACAATTCCTTATGAGGGAATAAAAGGCATCTACCAAGGGCTGCTGAATTAGGATACACGTCTGTGCTCAAGGTACGGTCCGAACTATTCATTCCAGGCAGCAGTAGTCTCGTCCACGGCTCTCACTAAACACCAAACACTCGAAAAAAAAAATAAACAAAAGAGTTAATGGCCATTCACTAATTAACGAAGGAGGAGGATCGAAGGTTATCACCGAACTCTTATGAAAAGGGCAGTTAACATTTACTCCTGCCGAAGACCGAATTTATTTATAAACAATGAAATAACCTAATTTAACATAACAACAAGCTAACGAGCTTAAATAAAAACTGTTGATGGCAACAATGACAGAAAAATTCCAACAATGTGAAACACAATGGCAAGCTTAAACAGGATTTTCATATTATCAGTGCAGGAGAGAACGAGAGATAAAAAAACAATAGCATTACAGTCTCTCAGGATAAAGGAAGGATGATGTAGAATAGAATGTATTGTGACGGGCCGAGAGAGGAGTTGTGAAATCAAAGGCAGATTGGAAACGACTTAGTTATATTGTTGTGGAACACTCTCCTTATATACAAAACCTCAAGGCAACAGGACATGACAAGTTCACAAGACAGACAATATCACAGAGGAAAAACCAGACTTGAATTTTCATGTTGGTTTTAGTGCGAGGGAAGAGCGAAGATACAACCATAATATATACAAAAGGAATTATGTACAATTGTGTGAAACACGGTTGGTACATGGCTCCCCCCCTAAAAATGACATACTGTACATGTTAAATAGGGCGCCCTGATCTAGAGAGGCGAACTGTAGGCGGGTCATCTGGCAGAAGATAAGCAGGTTTTAGACGATCAATGGAGACCCAGTGTTCTTTGCCCCGAATGTTTAGGAGGAATGCTTTCGGACTGCGTCGGATCACAAGGTAAGGTCCCGTGTAAGGGGGCGTTAACGGTGGCTTGCTGGTGTCGTTGCGCAGGAAGACGTGCGTTGCAGAGTGCAAGTCCGTTGGTATGTGATGCTTCGCTGGGGGCTTGTAAGTCTGGCGGCACGGAGTAAATTTTCCCACGACGCGACGTATGCGCTGGAGATCGTCGGAGGAGGTTGTAGAAGGAAAAAAACTCGGCAGGGACGACCAACGGGTCGCCATACACCATTTCGGCTGCCGAGACGTCGAGGGCGTCTTTAGGAGTGGTTCTTAGTCCAAGGAGGACCCAGGGAAGCTGAGTAAACCAGTTGCAATCCTTGCAGCGGGACATCAAAGCTGCTTTGAGGGTGCGATGAAAACGTTCAACCATTCCATTGGCAGCGGGGTTGTAGGCCGTTGTGTGATGTAGGGTGATGCCCAGGAGATTCGCTAATGACATCCATAATTGAGAGGTGAAAGTGGTTCCCCTGTCAGAAGTAATATGCTCAGGGATACCGAATCTTGAAATCCATCCAGAGAGTAAGGCAGATGTACATGAGGCGGACGTTGCAGTTTCCATGGGAATGGCTTCAGGCCAACGAGTGGAGCGGTCGATGACGGTAAACAGGTAACGATGTCCTTGTGATGTGGGTAGGGGGCCTACAACGTCGACGTGAATGTGTGCGAAACGACGCTGAGGTTGAGGAAAGGTGCCCACTCCTGAATCCGTGTGTTGATGTACTTTGGAAGTTTGGCAAGAAGTACAGGCACGGACCCAATCCTTAGCATCCTTAGAAATGCCGTGCCAAATGAACTTTGCCTTCAGCAGCTGTGCAGTAGAACGGCACGAGGGATGTGAAAGGCCGTGGATGAAATAAAACACCTGTCGGCGCATGGGAGCAGGAATCCAAGGTCGCGGGCTACCAGTACTGACGTCACAGAGGAGGGTGGTGTTGGAGTTTTCGAGGGGAAAATCCTCCCAACGGAGGGACGTGCAGGATGTCCTACAAGCTTGATACTCTGGATCCTGTCGTTGGGCTTCAGCCAGGGCGTTGTAATCCAATCCCAGTTGAACGGCAGCCAACGTGTTTCTTGACAGGGCATCGGCAACGGGATTCATTTTCCCAGGGACGTATTGGAGGGTGCAATTGTATTCAGCCACGGCGGAGAGATGTCGGCGTTGACGGGCGGACCAGGCGTCAGACTGTCGAGTGAAGGCGTGCACCAGAGGCATGTGGTCTGTGCGAATGACGAAGGGCGTACCTTCTAAGAAATGGCGAAAGTGACGGACAGCCAGGTGCACCGCCAGCAATTCTCGATCGAAGGTAAAATAACCCGATTCTGCCTTGGACAGTTTTCTGCTGAAGAAGGCCAATGGGCGGGGCGAGCCTTTGACCACCTGCTCGAGTACTGCACCAATAGCGACGTCGCTGGCATCGGTGGAGAGAAGGAGAGGGGCGTGTGGGATAGGAAAAGTGAGAGCCGCAGCAGTTGATAGGGCCTTCTTTGCATTGCAGAAGGCCGCTTCTTGAAGGGGACCCCACTTCAAGTCCTTTGGCTTGCCCTTGAGGGAGGCGTAGAGGGGAGCAAGAGTGGCGGCAATGGCTGGCAGAAAGCGGTGATAATAGTTGATCATGCCCAAGAATTCCTGCAGAGCTTTGACGGTCGAGGGCGTGGGGAAATTCTGAACGGCTGCTACCTTCTCAGGGAGGGGATGGACTCCTTCAGGAGTGATACGGTGCCCTAAGAACGACACTTCGTTGGCGCCAAAGGTACACTTGTCGTACCGGACTACAAGGCCGTTTTGTTGCAGGCGGTCGAGCACGATGCGCAGGTGACGGAGGTGTTCCTCTTTTGAGGAGGAGAACACAAGTATGTCGTCCACATAACATACACAGAAAGGGAGGTCCCCTAAGATGCCATCCATGAGACGTTGAAACGTTGCCCCAGCATTACGAAGGCCAAAACAGGAGTAATTGAAGGTGTATGTGCCAAACGGAGTGGTGATGGTGGTCTTGGGGATGTCTTCTGGGTTCATAGGCACCTGATAATACCCCTTCAGGAGGTCGAGCGTAGAGAAAACCTTTGCTTTGTGCAGGTAGGAGGTTACATCGGCAATGTTTGGGAGGGGGTAGTGATCCGGTTCTGTTTGCATGTTAAGGCGCCTGTAATCCCCGCACGGACGGAGGGAGCCGTCTTTCTTCAGAACGATGTGTAATGGTGACGACCATGGGCTAGAAGCTTTTTGGCAAAGGCCCATTTTCTCCATTTCGGCGAACGTCTGTTTGGCGGCTGCCAATCGTTCCGGTGCCAGACGTCTGAATTTTGCGAAGACTGGGGGTCCCGTCGTCTTGATATGGTGATAAATACCGTGCTTAGCAGGAACCGTGGGCGTTTGGCGAAGTTCTGGACGGAAAACTTCCGGGTACGACGTGAGGAGGTGGGCGTAGGCATCCGTGGGTGCGCTGATGTGGAGAGCGAGGTTAGAGGGGGCGGGTTGAAGAGGTGTCGACAAGTACGAGTCTGCGTTGACCAATCGTCGGTGGGCGACATCGACCAGAAGGTGGAAATGAGAGAGGAAATCCGCACCGAGGATTGGCATTGTGACGTCAGCAACGAGAAACTTCCAATTGAATTTACCGTTTCCGAACGATAATGTGAGGCTCTCGTAACCGTAGGTGGGTATCGCAGATCCGTTGGCAGCTACCAAGCGGACGTCGGCAGATGTAGACAGACTACGTTGTGCCTTGAAGAGTTTCCTTGGCAAAAGAGAACGACAAGCACCCGTGTCTACCAAAAATCGCACGCCCGTTCCTGCATCCTGTAAAAAGAAAAGATTAGAAACATGGGAGGCCACCGCCACAAGCGATGGCCTACTTACACGTTTTTTGGCCACTGACAATCTTTGGCACATTTCTTCGCGGTTGCCCCGAATCTGAAGTGGTAGTAGCAAACCTGCGGTGGATGGGAGGTAGTAAGTGGCTGTAGAAATCGTTCGTTGGGGCGCGAGCGATTGGTGGGTGGTGGGCGGCTTTGTCGCCGCTTCGGCACGTCACGGGGTAGGCGTGTATGTCCTACGGCATTTGTGTTAGCTTCGGTTGACGTTGAATAGGCATCCTCGTCGTCAGGGGTGGAGGCGTTGATGGAGGTCTTGAAGTGGCTGTCCATAAGGGCGTCGGCTTTGGTCATCAAGTCCTTTATGGGTAAACTATCGACATCGGGTATGGCAGCGCGCACAGGTTCAGGTAAACGGCGTATCCAAAGGGCACGGAGTAGGTTCACCTCACGAGGAGAGCCGTCTGCGGCAGGTTGAATGCGAGCGATACTGGTCATTTCCCTGAGGGCAAGCGAAGCCCTTTGGTCCCCCAACGGTTGTTGCGAGAGCTGAAAAAGCTTTGCTATACGGGCGGCTGGCGACGGCGAGTACTGCTGCAGAAGGTATGATTTGAGGTCGTCATACGCTATTGGGGTGTCTCCTTGTTCACAAAGCCAGTCGGATATTTCTGGGAAGGTGTCCTCGGGTATCGCCGCGAGAACATAATCCGCTTTGGTGGTTGAGCGAGTCACCCCCCTGATACGAAACTGGACTTCTGCGCGCTGAAACCAAGCAAACGCCTCTCCGCTGGCAAACGATGAAAGTTTGAATGGAGCGGCCGTAGCGCCAACTGCCGTAGAGTCCGTCATAGTACCAACGATGGAGGGGCGAGGGGGTGGGGGTGGAAGGCGGTGGAAGCGAGTCGACTTCCGGGGTCACCAATGTGACGGGCCAAGAGAGGAGTTGTGAAATCAAAGGCAGATTGGAAACGACTGAGTTATATTGTTGTGGAACACTCTCCTTATATACAAAACCTCAAGGCAACAGGACATGACAAGTTCACAAGACAGACAATATCACAGAGGAAAAACCAGACTTGAATTTTCATGTTGGTTTTAGTGCGAGGGAAGAGCGAAGATACAACCATAATATATACAAAAGGAATTATGTACAATTGTGTGAAACACGGTTGGTACAGTATCTTGAATTTTCATGGTCCTTCTTGAATTATGCTCTGATGAAAGGTATCGTCAGTGGAGGGAAAAGTTTTGATAACTACAATGATAATTACAAAAGGATTTGATAATAATAATAATAATAATAATAATGGAGATATAAAGGGATTCATATATGAGAAGAGAGAGAGAGAGAGAGAGAGAGAGAGAGAGAGAGAGAGAGAGAGAGAGAGAGAGAGAGAGAGAGAGAGACCTGGGGGAGAGGATAAATGAAATACTATTACAACTAAGCCTCTGAGAGGGAAGACAACTTTATATTTGCGATGAAAACTGAAGCGGGGGAGTACGAATCGTGGCTTAATAGATGCAATGACTCAGCTTTTCTATCCTTTGCATATAAATAATATCTCATCCTACCAATAGAATTTTAATGTTAAGACAATAGGATATCTTGATTGCAATTTAGTATTTGAGGTAACTGATGCAGTTATGAAATTAAAACAGAAAGATACCAACACAGATTCAGGCGCCGGGCAAGGGCCCCTCCCTGATAAAAAAAAACCCAATCTCTTCTCCTTTCCTAGGTGTCTTGCTGTAAGGTCCTATATTAACAGATGAATAAAAAACATAAATCATTGACTTTTTTAAAGTCAAATTTTCTCAGCAACCACAAGGAGTTAAGAGGTATTCTTGGGGTCGTTGGAAAGGTCTCTAGGTCCCGCAACGTAAAGGGGGTGTTGCGATGGGCGTACCCCTCCCTGTAAGGGCTAGGGACACGAAAAGCATAAATAAGTGGTATGCGTATCTCAGAAACTACGGGGGGGTAATGAGGTGTTTTTGGTCTCTATGGAAAGGTCTCGAGGTCTTTTGTATGGCAATAGGTGAAATGAGTGAACTACGCCAAGTTATAAGGGGTAGGGACAAGAAGTCACGAAAATAAGGGCTATGCATATCTCAGCAGCCACAAGGAGTAAAGAGATGTTCTTGGACTCGTTGGAAAAGTCTCAAGGTCCTAAGTATGGTGGTGGAAAAGGCTTCATCTAAATCACATGCCTACGATTTTCAGCTGTAAAAGTTACCAAATATTCCTTTTTCATATGGCAAATGTCGTCTTGCTTACTGTATCAAGTCATATATTATTTAATTACAGTATTACTTTATGAACTTTCGTTACAGTTCTGAGATTTAGGATTTCAGTTGGATAGTGTTTGTATCTGGATGTTTTTAAGTCGAATGCTTGTAAGTTGAAGACTTACTGTAAATAATTGTCATTAAATTTCAATTGACAATTGCATAAAATATATCATCATTAGTATCATTATTGCGCAAAGCTCCCAGTCTTTCACGGCAAGGGCATTATGAAAAAAATGTATCAATATTTTACCAAGTCTGTCAAAAAAGTGGCAACCGTTTGGACGCTTCCCTAAAGATTACGTTGCTCTTCGTCAGTCTCCAATCAGAGAACTCTAGCGTTAAATTTCCTTGATGAGATTAAACAGTAACACTTTATTCAAACGCTGTTTACATGAGTGCACTACGTCAAGGTATAGGGGACAGGACGTGAAAATAACGGGTCTGCGTATCTCAGGAACCACAAACAATCAATAGGTGTTCCTGGGCTTCTTGGAAAGGTCTAAAAATTCTCGTTGTATATAGCACCCGACCCAACTCTTAGCCACCTTTTCGGGGCGGTGATCCCTAAACAGCGTTTTGGGTAACATTCAGAATGATATTCCGGTCACATTAGCACGGGTATTACAAATTTAGTAGAAAACTATGTAAATGAATGTAAGTATTGGTTAAAGGAAGATATTCAAGCATGCTTAATTAAGGAGGCAATTTTGTTGTTATTCAGAA
Source organism: Palaemon carinicauda (assembly GCF_036898095.1). Taxonomy (NCBI): domain Eukaryota; kingdom Metazoa; phylum Arthropoda; class Malacostraca; order Decapoda; family Palaemonidae; genus Palaemon; species Palaemon carinicauda. The sequence goes on along the minus strand of NC_090731.1, from coordinate 77,979,131 downwards.
AATAATAACCTGTGAATTGATGAGACTCGCTCATACCCAATTATTTCTGATTATGGCCTTAGCCATCCTTGGAAGGTAAGGATTCGAGGTTTAGGGGAGCCTGCTGTATAAAGTATACCTGCTAAGTCATCAGCAGCTATTACCTGGCCCTCACTGGTCCTAGCTTGAATGGAGAGGTGACTTGGGTTTAGACCAGTATATACTCTTCTGTCAATTGCCTCTGTTGCTGAAAGGGGATCGGACACTGTTGATTCTGTATTAGTTCCATTACTTGAAAAAAAAAAGACATATCAATTGTACAGAATAGCTAATTCTCAATATCAACGGAAGATGAAAGAAAATCAGGGAATTCATTTTCTGAGATCATGTTTTATTTTATGAAAACTTTCCATGCTGGTCACTGTGCAGCAATGTTCAGGGAAATATTTTTATATTTTCTAATATTTAAAAAAAAAGAAGAACATTTTAAGAAAGAAGCAATTAAATTTTTTAGTTAAAAATGGTGTATTGGTATGTTAGAGAGATATAAGAAATTTTTTTTAGAATTAGAATATATAACGGAAGGATATAATTACCATGTGATCCAAATGAAAAAAAAATGAAATGATCTCGATGAACGTATATGATTAGTTAAAAAGAAAAGCATGTAGGACTGGAAAGCACAAGTGTAAAATCGTGAATAGGAAAGCAGAGTTTGAAGGGTCAACTGAGTATAGGGAATTTGGGAAAATGAAGCAAAAAGAAAAAAAAAATAAGACAACGGGGAGTAAGCATCAGCGTGGGTACATCTCCGGTGTTCATTCACTGAGAATAAAAAACGATTGATAGTAAACTAGTCATATATTGCTTAAAGCTTAAGAAGGAAAGAAAGACTATTGAAATGATGAGGTCAGAACGGGAAAGTCATATATCAGAGGTGAAATATATTGGACGTTTTCTATAAAAGAATTAATTTATGAATACTAAACACAAGAATGATAAAAAGAAATTATTAAATGCGTCACGGCAATAGATCTCCCGGCTACGAAAATTAAATGAAGAATAAAACATTAGTTACAAAAGTTTTTAGGATAAATAATTTACATGTATGGTTTTGAATACCGTAAATACAAAATTTGGCGAATCTTAGTATGTTCTTGGTAGGTTAAATATGACAAATCTAATGGTACCATTTGTTTTAAGGTACTTTTAATAACGCTTAAACTCTAAATAAAATCAAGATTAAAGGGAAACATTCTACACTATTACCTGAATATAATAACATTGATGTTAGCATGTAGCTGGGTAAATAGCCACTCGCCTGCCACAAAATTAGACAAAATTTAAACTAGCGATTAAAATAAAGTAAGGCCAAGCCTTTTTTTCAAATAAGGGATTCAGAAGAAAATTATATTTACATTAACATTAATTTTGCAGGCAGCGTTAATACAGGTTTCAACGTATAATACATATTTACATAAGTATATTGATATAATTACTTAATTTGGTCAATTATTTTATATTCAGAGTAAATCATGTAAATCATATTGCTGTCAAAACCAATAAATCAATTAAATCAAATAAATCAAATACATACGATATTCCTAACAGTTAATAATCCTGAAATGGTCAACATAGTTACATACAATATTCGAAGTTACCAAACAAAAAATACACTATGTCATGATAGCTTTGTATTGTTAAAAAGGAAAACCAAGTTTTTCCAAAATCTTCTCTTGTTTTTAGTGATAACTAATAATAATAATAATAAAAAAAAGTATCTTGTGGGAGAATTGATAGGGTGGAAAACACTGTCAACTACTGATCTCGCCTCATCAACCAGAATATATAGATTAATTGCGGCTGCGACGTTTCATTAGAAACGAAATTTTAATTCCACTTCCCAATTCGTTGCTAAAAGCAGAGAAACAGAAGACGGTTAATGAGAAAAAGCTTGCGGTAATAAAAAATGACAAGAAATAAGAGAGAGAGAGAGAGAGAGAGAGAGAGAGAGAGAGAGAGAGAGAGAGAGAGAGAGAGAGAGAGAGAGAGAGAGAACTTAAAGGGAAACTCTATGAGAATATTTTTTTTTTTCTTTTTTGGAGATTCGAAAGTTGAGCTCACTAGATACTTGTTAATATGTAGAACACGGAATACTTTGTGCAGTTTCATGTATAATGAAGGCTTTTGTCATAGCAACAGAATCTAACTTTATGGCAGATAACCCGAGGCTTAGGGACGAGATTCAGGATTACAAATGGTAACAAAAGACTATTAAAACAACTTTAGAGGAATGTTTATCATAGTCTGTATTGTCAGTGCTTACAGTGAATACTGATGTGAAATAAATAATAGTAATTTGGCTCAGCTACAGTTTTGCAAAAGAATTTGTAAATATAAATACCTTTTTATTTTACAACCTCTATGGAGCTGATTACAAATAATCAATACATAGACTCTGGTACAAAAGATTATTGTTGTTGGTAAATCGTTTGATATTTTCATATATGGTAATGTTAAAGGAGAAGTATATAACATTGGGGTATGAGAACACTGGGTTTCTTTCTTTACCAGTAAGCATCTCACTCAAACTGTACATGATGAAATGTTTCAAGTTGGCATGAATCATGAAGTATACTCATATCGCATTGTTCATCAGATTTCATGTGTGCTATGACCTGACCAGTTAGGACTTCTGTAATCACAATTTCATTTCTTAGTCGGCCTTGAACAGAGAGAGCAATAATTTTTTTCTTTCAACCATCCTTTATTAATTGAGATGTCGAAGTATTTAAAAAGGAAGTATCTAATTGATGAAGAGGATCAATGTATATATATATATATATATACATATATATATATATATATATATATATATATATATATATATATATATATATATATATATATATATATATATATATATAAATATATATATGTGTGTGTGTGTGTTTGTGTGTGTGTGTGTGCGTGTGTATGAATATATATTTGGGTTCCTTGAGATAAGACAAATTATCTTAGGAGTTCCTCAAGTGACGAAGGTTGGGTAAGATGGATGATGAAACGCTATGACTAGAAACTATGTAATCTCTCTCTCTCTCTCTCTCTCTCTCTCTCTCTCTCTCTCTCTCTCTCTCTCTCTCTCACACACACACACACACACACACGTCTTTTCAGTTTCATAGATCCAAATGCTGTTTAATAGGTTACAAGAAATGATTAGATTCCAGTTGGAAAGCATGGACGTTAGAATATCGCTCTATTGGGTAATGAGTTTAGTGAAAACAAATTGCATTAGCACCAAGTTTACATTGGGTAGCCTTAAGAATGCCGAGTTCCTGCTTACGAAAATGGTAGCTGCAGACTCTGCTTTACAGTCAGCTGTAAGTAAATCCAAATATTTTAACATAAAATCAGTATTGCCAGATAACATCACTCCAGCATGTGACTCTGTATATACAAATTTGTTAATTTCACCCAAAAATACATCAGTTGCTGTTGAACAATGTGAGAAATCTATACCAAGTTAAAGTTTAATATCGCTAATACCTTGAGAATTTAGACAGAGCATTTTATCAGCAAAAACTAAGCCCTTGTCGTGAAAACCTTCAACTTTTTTACTAAGCAAAGTCAATTTAGGAGTTATCTTTTGTCACTTACGAATATATGATTTTAAACAAAGGCTTGAAATATAAACTAAATGCGCAGGAAGTAGGGCGGATGTTGCTTACGTATGACTTCGTCTCCCTGATCCATGGGTTTAGTGGGAAGCAGTTCGAGCTGCTTTCATTATTGCGTGGTATGTGATGACCCCAGCACACGTGTACTGATTCTGTTTCCATGTCAACAGGTACACCAGGGGGAGGAGACACATAGTGAAAACCAGTATGGTACAGTTACATCACCTGCCACTGGTACCTTTAGACGAGACAAGCCCTCAGACCACCCAATAATGTAGGGGAAATAAGAAGACTCGGAATGAGTCGTAGCGCAGTTAAGTTTGAGTCCTACCCGTGAGTGGGCAACCCTCACTACACCTACCTGCCATGGTAAGAGTACCTTAACCATAGCGGACGTCCATATGCCATGAGATGTCCAACGATTTCTTTTTATAATAATCATAGTCTAAAAGATGTCTCCCCAAGTTTCCGCTCTCCCCGTGTGTAATTATTGTATTAGGTAAAAGTTAATTCCATTGTATTTGACTGATGAAATCATTTAAAAGCCAGTGAGAAACTTATAATTCTTCTGTTAGATAATCTCAAGATTTAAAGTTCTATTTGACTCGCAATGAAGAAGATTTATGCTCATTTATGCTGCGAAAATTAACTTAGACAATAAATACTCTTACGATGTAACAATCGTCTATCAGTGGTTCCCAACCCTGGGGTCGCGACCCCAATTGGGGTCGGCAAGCAATTTTCTTGGGGTCGTGAAGGCATGATAATAATCTAAAGGGTGTTGACTGATATCATTGGATTAAGAGGATTCAGTAGGCTTTACCAAAAAAATTTTCCATTCCTACCAAAGGTGGTATATATAAATCTAAAAAAGGAAGGATAGAATGACCATACTCAAACTGAGTTGTTTCCCTTTTTTGCATATACCTTTATCTGACGATCAACTGGGCCGATCGTTCACATGTACATATATTACATTACTGTCTATCGGCCTTTCTCAGATCATTTTTGTCTATATATATATATATATATATATATATATATATATATATATATATATATATATATATATATATATATATATATATATATATATACACATGTATATATACATATGTATATATATACATATGTGTGTATATATATATATATATATATATATATATATATTATTCATATATGTCTGTTTCTGATCATTTTTGTTAATTAAAGAGATTGCATCTGGTATGTCTGTGTCACTGTGCTACCAGTCGGCTTGAACAAATAATGAATTTGTATTTTGAAATTTATAGGTATGGAGCATTTTTATGTTCAAGATTGTTATAAATTTCATTATTTAAGTTTATATCTGAGGTTTTTGTTTGTATTCGTGTAATATGAAGTTTTTTATATTTGAATTATCTATGAATTATGATATTTATTAAAAACTATATTTTAACTGCAAATTAGGAAACTCAAAATAGTGATATGTGTAGAAAATATTGTTGTTTATAAACCTAAGCTCCAGTAAGACATGCATATATAAGACAGAAATGACAAATGAGTTGTTGGTGATTACTTAAAATGCAGATACGTAGTTGTCTAAAATTCCTTTAAAAAATATAAATGAAAGAGAGGAGGAGAGAGGTGTGTGTGTATCTGTATATATCCGTGTATATGCATGTGTGTGTGCACTACCTACACACACACACACACACACACACACACATATATATATATATATATATATATATATATATATATATATATATATATATATATATATATACATGTGCGTGTGTGTGTGTGTTTGTGTATATATATACACACATATATATATATATATATATATATATATATATATATATATATATATATATATATATATATATATATATATATATATAAGACAAATGCAGACACATTTGTGTTTATAATTATATGTTTTCATAGCATTTTCCCTGCTATCATCATAGTTATCATTATCAAGTTTTAATTGACTGATTTTAATCTCTCTCTCTCTCTCTCTCTCTCTCTCTCTCTCTCTCTCTCTCTCTCTCTCTCTCTCTCTCTCTCTCTCTCTCTCTCTCTCTCATTTGATTTTACAATAGGTTGTTGCAATTATGGCAATGGCAAACAGCAAAGGAAAGCAGAAATATATGGAGGACTACACTAACATCGGTTATACTTGCCTTATCTCAGCAGGAAAAGAAAAAACTAAATTTTTGATGTGCAGTGTCGTGCTCTCAGAAGAATCAATGACTCAAGATAAGTTAAGACATCATTTTGAGTCGAAAAATGCAAAGTTCAGTAAAAAAAAAACAAAGGGCCTTTTTTTTCAAGAATAAGCATGTGGATCTAAAAAGTTCTCTTCTTGACAGAGATAGAAATTTAAAAAAAAAAAAAAGAAAAGAAAGAAACAAATAAACAACCGCATGTCATTGGTGAGGAATTCATTTCACCTTTTGCAAAAGACATCGTTCATGACATAATTAAAGATAAGGGAGTTAAATCCTCGGAAATAATAACGCTTTCTAATCATACTGTACATCTCCACTTGATCTCATCACATTAAAAGTTGATGAATCAATATATATTGGTAATCTTCCTCGGTTATTAGTTTATGCCGATTTTAAGGATGAATTTCTTTCTTTCAGACCATTAGAAACAGCTAAAGCTTTGGTATATTTAAAGAAAAAAAAGATAGGGTAATTTCTTAAAAAAAGAGGATTGATGTGGGAAAATGTCGATGGTATTTGTACTGAGTAGATCAGGGTTTCAAAAGAATGTAAATAATATTTCTCCAGAAGTTGTTGGAATTCATTGCATGATACATCGTTAAGTACTTTCTGCACAAACACTGCCAAAGATTTGAAAAGTTATGCAATCAGTTGTTAAAGTAGTTAACTTTACAAGGTCAAATGCATTGAACAACCGCTTGTTTGCTAAAGCGTGTCGTAAAAAAATGGATTCTAAGTATGAAGTTATGTTACAAACTGGATTAAGGTAGCTACTAAAAGGTAGTTGAATAGTGAGGTGAGAGAATTCTTATCTCTGCAAGGAAGAAAAGAACTTTCCAGTTTCTTAGGTGATATGAGTAATTGGGCAAAAACTGCATAATTAATAGATTTTTCACAATTTTGAATTCCCTTAATCTTCCACTTCAGAAAGAAAAACTAAATGCCTTCCAAATGAAGCTGGATCTTTTGGAGTAAATGAAGAAAGAGAAATTTGTGCATGTTTCCCACATTAAATGCATCTGTTGAATAAAATGACAATGATATTCCATTCAAACAGTTTCCAAAGTTTACTCATTCTTTTTCTTAGTGATCTTGAAAGAGGAATTTAGCCAATATTTTCCAGAAAAGCCTCAGTTATCCCACACGTTACCTCAAATGAACCCTTTGAAAATGTTCCTGAAAGATATCCATTGGAATTTACTGATCTTATTAGATCTGACAGTGCCAAAGCTGACTTTGATTCCTTAACAGAGATTCAGTTTTGGATAAGCAGTTACGTCGATATCCAAATTTAGCTGAAGGTATGCTTAAAATGTTATGCCCTCTTCTTCGACATTTGTGTGAAGTTACCTTTTCATTTGTACTTTTAATAAAGTCGAAGCTGAGAACTAATCTCCATGCTGAAGATGAACTACGTTGTGCTTTATCGAAAACATCACTGCGGACTGAGATACGGGCGATGGAAAAGCAATTCTAACCATCACATGAATCACATGAGGAACATCATTGTTTATTATCAAGATAATGTTTGTGTTACTCAAACCAATAACATTCTATTATGCAGTGTCTTATATAGAGAAATTATATATTATATATAAGTGCATTTTTGGGTTTTTGCTATTCAATGATAAACAGTGTACTTTAATCAATTATATTCTTTTATCTAAAAAAAAGAATATACAGGTAGCCTTGATATTTGAGTGGGGTCGCGAAAAGTATGGTCAAGCGGAAATGGGGTCACCACTGGAAGAAGGTTGGGAACTACTGACTCTAATTCATAGCCTCCTATCATGTATTATTACGTAATTATCCCCACGCCATGTAACAAATCTGCTGGCCTTACGGTGGGATAAAGAGGATTAAAAATAAGTGGGATAATGAGCAGAAGACAGAGTTCAGCAGCTATCAAAAATTTACTTTACACGGGAAGAAATACGAAAATGAAACACGGGAAGCAAGAAAGAGACATTTCGGGAGAAGCGGAAAAATAAAACTTGGAAGGAAAACAAGATAAAGAACATAACGAAAGAAGATGAAACACTGTTACAACCCTTGTCGGGTCGGGGTGCAAGTTCCTATTGCAAGAAAAGAGAGGTCAGTGTTTACAAAAATATCCAGCAGTAAAATGGTCAGCGAAAACGAAAACACTTGGGAAAACTTAACAATATTTAATAACAACAAAATTTAGGACAGTCAGCCTTGTGACTACCTAACAATCAGAATTAATAATTAACAACTGACAATTAACACCTAGCAAAATTCCTCAACAGGAAACACCACACTCTCAACGAGAGAGAGTCGAACATTTAAATAATTATTTTACAATTAACAATTAACAAAATTCCCCAATGGGAAACACCACACTCTCAACGAGAGAGAGTCGAACATCTAAATAATTAACCACACACACAAGAAACAAAAAAATAACAATATGTATACTCACACTCTTTGGGGTTGGATAAAATCACCCCCTGCTCCAACCAAGGTAGCGACTTCACTAACATTCAGCTACCGTAGGGAGTGCAGCTCAACAGGACTCCTCATCAAAGGGAGGGAAATGGAGTCCCAACCCAAAAAGAAGGTAAACAATATCTCCTATCTGGCAACTGCCTCACTACATGTCACCACGAGCTCCAAAACTCCCGCAACTGCCCATGTCGAGGATGCGTTGACGGCGGTGTGTCTCCCGCGTCCACCTTGAAGCCGGGATTCTTACGTCGGCGTTGCAGACCGCAGTAGAGAACACAAAGGAGTTGCAAATCACCGCAGGTGGCACAAACGCACCTGCTAACAGCCGTCTAACGTTGGTGTCGCAGTCATCAGAAAAGCTCACATAACCAAGCTGCTGCAGTATGTCCGGGGAGCGTCGAGCTCGAACTGTGCCTTCAAACAATCGAGTTTCTTGCAAATAAACACAGGTGTCTCTTCTCACCAAGGACTCAAAAAACACAGAAAAGAAACAGGAGTTAAACTAGACACTTATAAATTTTTCAGCGAGTGGGGAGGAGGTTAGAACAGCACTTCAAAAGAAAAAAATAAATTTACAATTGAGACCTTATTAACTAAATCTTATGCTAATTTTACATAAAACAAAAAAATGCAGTAACAAAGCTTACGTAAACAAAATAAAAAATTACGTTAATACATAATAAACACGAATGGATGTCCTTAGAAAAAAAATAAGAAGAAAATCCTGATGATGATGTCGAGAATAGTAGCAGTTAGATGATGTGGCGTGAACCAGTCACCCATAGAGGACCTGGAGGGAAGAGACCTTAGCGCCCATCCGCCGAGACGGGCGGGCTGAAACAGACGGCGCCCAAGGGAGGGAACTGTATGGAAACAGCAACTGTAGGCCGAAGTACCCAAGGCAACCCACAGCAATCAACCCACATATAAGTTAGGTAACATGGTAAAAAATCTGTTTGTTTTAGTTAACTAATATAATTTAAGATTTTGCAAAAGTGTGTAGGGTAACGAAGCTATCAATCCGTTTTCTTTGCGCAATGTAAATATAAAATGAAAGAACACTAGTTTTGATTCAAGAAAGTAACTAGTCAAGTAAAATGTTTTCAGTGTTAAAGCTTCGAGTAAAGATTGACTTCTCTTTTCTCAAAAAAAGAAAAAAAAATATTAATTTTGTTGCTGTGAGGATGAATAAGAAATTGTTCTTTATACTATATGAACTATAAGTTTTCATTGCATAGTCTGTTTGGTTTAAAGTAGTCTAAGTTTGTTTTTGAGACCTTTGTTGTCAGACGTGTTAAATGTGTCTCACTGAAAAGAAGAAGAGTCACATGTTGAAGTAATTCTGTATTAACAATGATAAGTTGTTTAAGTCGAGAGAAGAAAGGTTTCAGTCAAAATTGAAATGTGGGAAGTTTGTAAATTCAGTGTTAAGACGTAATTTATGAATTCTTATATGATGTCCTTTTTGAGTAGGTACTTAGTAAAATCCTGGATAAAGCAATGTAAATTAGGTACATTGATAATTTAGGAAATTCATGTCACAATATTTGTTCTTACGTCACATACAGTATTGTCGATCAGTAGCCTGCTTAGTTCGCTGTGAAATGTTTGGAAGAAAATGTTAAACAGTTATTTGAGATTATCCTAATTAAAGAAGATAGGTTGTTAACGTAATAACAAAAATAATTTTAGTTGCCAACAGTTTGTTAGGTAATTAGTAATCTGTCACGTGTGCGATTTAAAGATCTTGTATTCAGTTTTTTTTTAGTTACAGTGTTTCATAAGTGATTTCTTTCACCGGTGTTCGGTCTGAGTTATGACACCGAGCATTGTTAAAAAATTATTTTAAGCAAGTAATGTCAAATGATTTAACAGGGAGCATAAATGTACTTTCAAATTAAAAGACTGGTTGCTTGAGTTTAAATGAAAATGAGTGAAGTGAATGGAGAGTTTGAGAATTCCCTTAGTTCATCATTTTGATGTTATAGCTACTGTTGAAGAGAGCACCTTGAATATTTTTTTTTTATCTTTTTTTTTTTTAAGGAAATCTAAGATTTTGACAAGTTACGTAATTTATTTTTACTTTTGAAGGTCATAATTAAGCCTTTGTTTTCTAACTCTGTATAGAATTGTGTGTTTTTGAAAAAATCGTGACAAGTAAAAAAAATTATTATTGTTAGGTGCTATTTGGCAACATGATAGAAAGAAGATAATTTAAATTCTTATTTAGTTTGTTCGTTTCGTTCAACTCGCGTGAACAAATAAGTGATATAAAAAATTTGAGAAATGGCGAACAAGTTGCCGTGTTTTTTTTTTGTTTAGCTTGTGTGAAGGAATAAAGTAAATGATCGGAATGTATGTAAATACAGATATTTGTGACACAGTCATTTTTTACAGTAGTGTTAAAAGACGTAACAGCAATTATGATTTAGTAAATAAGAATGTCATTTTCAGCAAAAATAGGCCCTCTCACCACTTGCTAAATAACACCTTAGAACTATTTGCAAACAATGAGAAATTCAGATATCAAAAGATGATCTGAAGTTTTGTCTTTGGTTTGAACATATTAGCCTAACGTTGGATACATGCATGTGACAAACGCGAGCTAGACGCCATAGCAGCATCAGCCTTGGTAGTCGCCCTGTGTATTGAAGAATAGCTTAGTCAAGCAATAAACTCTAATTTGCTAAGACAGAAAAATAGCATATATCAACCGATGATTGTAAGAATAAGGAAAAAATCCAAAATGCATTTAGGGGATAAGTGTAGATATTTCATGTAATGAGTTCTTAAATTAAGCAGAAGTATGCTCTTAACTTATTAACTTACTTTTGAGTCATAAGGGAATCATGTTATAAGAATAAACTTTAGGTTAGAGAGTAATCATAAGTAGCCATACCATTGACCTTCATTTTTCAATTAATGCCTGATAAGAAAAAGTTAGGTTTTTAGTCAGATTGTGTTAAAGTAAAAAGGATATGTTTTTGGTGTCAAATTATAACAAAAGGGCGATTTTGATTGCAATTAAGTGATTTGGTGAATCAATGAGAGAAAGCCTAGCATATTTAAGATTTATGTCTGTTTAAAGACAGTATTAGGAGGCTAGTTAATTGCCCTTCAGAATTATGTAAGTCTCAGTAACTTGTCTAGAAAGCAAAGGAGCCTTGTTAGTGTATACGTGTAGTTTCCTATTATGTCTTGTTTTCCTTTTCTGTTTGCATAGTTTGTTATACCGTAATGCCATGTATACTTTAAGGTCATAATTTTGAGATTTTGAGCTCCAGTTTGGGTTTTTTGTTCGCTTTGTTTTGTATGCTCTTTTTTTTTTTTTTTTTTTTTTTTTAGGTAGTTTCTTTTTCTGATGTTTTTAGTTTTAAGTTTCTGTACTCGCTGAGTGATTTAAGAAAGTTGCGGGATTGTGTGCGGATTGTGAAAATGTCAGTTGCAGTGTCAGAGGATGAAGAAAGATGAGGTATTTCCTGTGACCATAAGGGAATGCTATCCTTTGCGAAAGATTTTGATGATTGCTGAAAAATGAGGGTCAGCAAATTCATGTAAGTCCGTGTGTAAACGTTTGCGTTTTGTATACGTGCGTGTAAGTGTATGAGGCGCGCAGAGAGAAATAGGAGATTGCGCATGGGCAGGAGCGGCGTAAATGTGTTCGCAGATGAAGAAAAAAAAAAATGGGAATGACTAAACGAGAATTTTTTTTCTTTGTGACTGATAGTGTCAGAGTTTTGTGAGATAGTTCTGTGGAAAAGATAAGTAAGAAAGAACGTGTTTTTTTTCTTTTCTTTATTTTTTTCCCCCGACAATTAGCGTTCCGGTTAGGATATTTTTTTCTTATTACTTACAGAATCAACTGTTGCTACCTTACCTTATGGAGAATTAGGCTCATACTGAATGTGTTTCTTTGGGTAGACATGCAAATTGGAGTTTGAATGGGTTTCGCTATTCGTTATTTCAGCCGTTGTGAGTAAGAAAGTTAGAATGACTTCTTTCTTAACCCATTAAGTACCAAATATTTATCTATTCATTTTATTTTAGTTAGAATACATAAAATTTGTATTGATGATTATGAAAATCACAACAATTTGTTATTCAAGCAATAACTAAGTAAGTTACAGGCATTTTTCTTAAAAGTCCCTAATGGGGATCATGGTACAAAGAGGGTATGAAAGGCTTCATCTATCTTTATTCATTTATTGAAGAATATATGTTATGATTATGCCAGGTAACTGGTAAAAACTAAAATATGAAATGCTTATTTATTTGAAAATAAGGAAAATTGGTGATTTTATATTCAACTACTATAAATCTCTTATTAATGCCATTCAGGAAACAGTTTACATGAAGTCCAACATTACATACACTGCGCTGTTTTCTAGCGTTCAATTTGCAGACAGCACATTTTCTATGCTTGCCCATCACAGTTCTTTCCAAATGATGACGTGTGTTGCTTTTTCTGATCTCTTCTGGAACACGTTTTTTCGCTTTCTTGAAGAGTGATGGTCGACCAGACCTCTTTAGATCAGAGAATGATGAGGTGTTCATGTAGCACTTCACTCTTCTTCTTCGAAATTCTAAGAGAGGAATTTTTTCATTCGCCTTACAATACAAGATATAAGCATTTATAACAGTTATGTCAATAATATAGGTGAAAATGGGAAAATACCACCTTTTACCCCGTATCTTTATCCTATACTTATTGATCATCCAGTCCATTTTATCAACTCCGCCCATATAGGTGCTGTAGTCAGCAATACAATTTAGTTGTTCCAATGTAACTAGTTCTTTTTTTTTTTTCCGTTTGCTCCATTTTTTCACCTTCTGAGTGGACTGTGATCCTAAATAGTTAGACAGTAGCTTCACGTTATTGTTATCTTTCCACACTATGGGAAAAATATCATTATTTTGTCAAACCTATAATCATGAAATGTTGTAAATTAAAAGAAATTTCAGGGTTGCCATGGAAATGTGTGTCGAACTTGTTTAGTAAATAAGAGGGGAAATACTAATCAAATTACTTAAGTATTTTAAAGTATATTTCGTTCTTTTTAAATTAAATAAATAATCAATAAATAAATAAGTAATAGATTGAATATTATAGATAATAGTATAAATAATCAGTATAAATATTTGAGATGCCGCGAATTAAATTACTAGTAGAGTTGTACGATCGTAAATAATTGATTGTTACCGTTTAGCTCTTCCGATAAACTTGCTAATGGAAAAAACTGAATTAGGAAGCAGAGATGAACAGTGTTTTACTAATGAATTAGATGATCAAGCTCAATACAAAATTAATGTTTCAATAGAATTAGATGCTTATGAAGATTATCTGGTTCAAAAAAAGAGATGAAAGTGTTGGCATTTCTGCAAAAGATTTCACTGATTGTATGAGTGATGGTAAACCCCTTACTTTAACTTGTGGTTCTTTTAATGGAAAAGAAAAGGATAAATTCGCTTTTCATAATTTCTTGAATCTGTTTAATAATGTAATTGGTTCCGGAAAACACTTATCAGCTTCGGCTAAATTATCTTATCTGGTTGGTTATTTACAGGGGTATGCACAAAAACAAGTATCTCATTTGTCTATTACTGATAAAAATTACGCAGTAGCATTAGATTTGCTGACTGATGAATTCTTAGATAAGGATTTCATACTAGATGAAACACTGAAAAATATATTAAAAGCCCTCCCTAGTGATGATAATGATCTTGAGTTTTCCAATGTTAAATATTTTATAGCAGAGGTTAGATCTTATTTATATGAATGGCAGCGTTATAATGTAGATTTCTTGGAAGAGAGTTCTGCTGGTAATATTCTTGTAAGTCATTTGATAATGAGTAAGCTCCCTAAAGTAGATGTCAGGATGCCTGAAAACTTTAAATCAATCAATCAATATCAAAAGTAGTAGTGAAGGAGTTAATGAATAAAATTTCAAAAAATTATCCTACCTTGTCAGAGATATTTTCCTACTATAAAGAAGCTTTGAAAACTTTAAGTAGAACTACATCAGTGAATAAAAAGTTGTACAGAGACGGTAAAAAAAAACAAATGTCAGTAGTCTATCAGTAGTGCAGGCAAATGAAGTAGAACAAAAATTTTCCACAGTACAAAATATTGACACTGTGGTAGTTGCAAATAAAAATGTTAAGTCATTGTAAATTATGCTTTTCTGATGGACACTCTTTAGGAAAGTGTGAAACTTATTTAACCTATGAGTCTAAGGTAGCTAGAATAATGGAATTATCTCTGTGTACTAGGTGTGCTCGTTCTGGTCACAAAGAAACTGAATGTTATGGAAAAAAAGGTATGATGAGGATTAAATGTTTGATTTGCAAGAAAAGAGAGCATATAATAACTTTGTGCCCTAATCAAGAAAAAAATTACCAAGACTAATGTTAGTGTAAATTTGTGCTATGCATCCAAAAATATCGATATCAGTAATATTTTACCAACAATGACCCTAGAGTTGAAGAATGGAAAGAGATGCCGTAAAGTAAGGGGTTTGGTGGATTGTGGTAGTCAGAGGTCCCATTTAGTGAAACATTTTTCCAAAGATATGTGTTCAGAATATGAAAGTTTATATGAATTGGAACATGAAGTGCATACATATATGGGTCAAGAAACTAAACAATTCAAACAAATGTCAACTGCTATAAAGATAGGAAATAGATTAGCATTTGTGTCTTTATTAATAGACGAAGAGATTAATATTTCCTATGAAGTGCCAGGTATGAACCCGATAATAGATAGATTAAAATCAGAGAATAAAAGTTTGGCTGCTGAAACATTTTATGAGGAAAGAAATCATGAATTAATAGAAGTATATATGCTGATAGGTATGGATATAATTCAGTATTTCTCCTTGCCCATTCAGAAATGTGGTGGTGGTTTTTGTTTCATATTGAATGGAAGGGTAGCCCCAGTAGGAAATGCATTAAACTTTCTTAATTCTTATCAAAGAAAATCCTTGTTTGAAACTCAGACAAAGGCAAAGCAAGTTAATATAAAGACTATGGTTAACTTAATAATGGATTAAATCATATTTTAATCCATTGGAACATATTTTGTCTGACAGTGAAGTAGATAATGGGCTGGAAAATCTGTTTAGTTTTGCATCTAAGGGTACTAAAACTAATGATAAGGAGCTGGTCTCATTTGATAAACATCAGATAGAAAATTTTCAAGAAGGTATTAGTTTGAGGGAGGGTTATTATCATGGTAAATTACCTTGGTACCCTGAAAAAATTTCTCAAGTGCCTTCTAATAATTTTATAGCCCTTAAGGTTTTGGATAGAACAATGGAACATCTTAATAGGAGGGGACTATTAAGTAAATATGAGGAAGTTTTTGATAATCAATTAAAAGATGGAATCATAGAAGAAATAAATGTATCACCTTCTGATTATGATAATTATACTTGGATACCTCATAGGCCCGTAATAAGAACAGATGAACAAGTAACAACTAAAGTAAGACCTGTTTTCAATTGTTCCTTAAAGACCAATAAAGAGTTGCCTTCACTAAAAGAAGGTGCATACTCAGGAAATTGAAATTATTATTTTATTTTAGAACAAAAGAGTATGTTATGCTGAGTGATATCAAACAGGCATTTTAATGATAAAATTTGCAGAAGAATATGATAAGAACAGATTTTGTTTTTTTCTGGAAAAGAGGAAGTAAATTAGTATATTATAGATATAAGACTATAGTTTTTGGTTATACATCTTCACCCTTCAACCTTAATTATGTTATGAAGCACCATGCTAAGATGTATCCTGAGGATAAGTGTAGAGGAATTTTAGAAAATAATTTTTATGTAAATAATTTAATAATCACAGGTCATAATATTGATAAATTACAGGAATTATATAGTCTTTGTTCATCAAGAATACAAGAAGGAGGATTTACTTTGAGGTCATGGAATTCTAATTCACTTGAATTAAGGAAAATCATAGAGGCCGAAGGGAGGCTAGTTGAACATAATTGTATAGACGAGAAAGTTTTAGGTTATAGGTATAATGTAAATAGTGATACTTTAAGTCTGGCAACTTGTAGTGTGGAAGCTGCTGCTGACCCTAAAAGAAAAGTTTTGTCTCAGATCTCTAAAGTTTTTGATCCACTGAATTTGACCTTGCCAGTAAGGATAAGAGAAAAGTATGGAAATTAGAAGTAGAATGGGATCAAAAAGTACCAAAAGAGATAACAAATGAGATGAAAAGCATAAGTAAAGATTTTGAAACGCTGCCAGAGTTGTCTTTTCCTCGTCGGGCTTTAAAGGAACAAAAAACATATGGGCTTCATGTATTTTGTGACAGCTCAACTGAAGCTTATGGTTTTGTAATGTATGCATGTTCTGATGACAATCAAAGCTCTTTTTTGTTTGCTAAATTTAAATTGACTCCTTTAAGAAAGGGAAATGAGCATGGTGTGCCCACTTTAGAATTAATGGGGGTAATTTTATCATTGAAATGTCTACCTACACTTATGGAAACTTACAGAAATATTCAGTTCCAATTTGTAAATATTTGTGTGGACGCTCAAGTTGTATTGAACTGGATAATAACTAAAGAGTCTAAAGTAAAATCTAAATTTATAAGAAATAGAATATTAGAAGTAGATGAACTTAAGAATGAAATTGTTAAAGAATTTAAAGTACCTGTAAAGTATAATTATGTGCATACAGAACAAAACCCTGCTTATTTGTTGACGAGAGGGTTGTCTTATAATAAGAATTTAGAGAATCGGAAATTTTGGTTGGAAGGCCCAGAATGGTTAAATAATAATTTTGAAAGGTGGCCTAAATATCCTTTAATGAGTTTTTCCCCGCAACATAAAGCTAAAGTAAATGTAAATAATGCAGAAGTAGTGAAAGTAAACACTGGCTTTTTAAATATAAATAAATTTTCTATTAATGAAAGGCTTGTCAAATTCACTAGTTATTTCTTCAGACCTTTATGCAAAGTAAAGGGTGGAGATCCAAGGGAAAAGACCAAAAAGTATTGGATTAAAATAGCTCAAAGTGAATGTTTCTCTAGGGAAATAGAATTCCTGAAAAAATAAGTAAAATAAGATAAAAAGTTTCCTTTTCTAGTCTCTAATTTAAATCTATTTATAGATGAAGATGACATTTTAAGGTCTAGAGGAAGATTGCTAAGTGCTTATATTTTAGCCATAATGTTTATAATCCTGTGTTGCTTCCAAAGGTGCATAAATTGACATATTTAATAATTAATTATTATCATGAAAAGATGCAACATTTGGGTACTGGTAGGCTACTACCTTAAATTTTCTTAGAGAAAAAGGGTTTTGGATCCCTTAAGGATTAGTGGCAGTTAAGACTGAAATAAGGAATTGTATTGTATGTCAAAAGTATAATGCTCTGGCTTATAAATATCCAAAAGTAGTTGACATGCCTAAGCATCATATGAATTTAGTAAAGCTGTTTGATCATGTAGGAATAGATTATACTGGACATTTCTGGGTTAATGATGACATAAGTGGAGGAACAGTCAAAATGTTTGTTTTGGTATTCACTTGTTTGAATATAAGAGCATTGCATTTTGAACTGTTACCAGATATGTCCACAAGAAATTTTATTTTAGCTTTCCAGAGATTTTGTAATATGTACTCCATTCCTTAACATCTTTATAGTGATAATGCTAAAACATTTATTAAAGGAGGTAACATTTTGGAAACTTCTTTAAAATCAAAGGAGTTCCTAAATGAAATGGAGAAGTGTCAAATAAAGCATAACAGAATCCCTTTATATTCGGCTTGGGTGGGAGCTGCTTGGGAAAGGTTAATAAGAGTCTTGAAATGTTGCCTTTATAAGGTTATTGGAAGGGCAAGATTAACTTATTTTGAATTAATGACCACACTATCAAATGTAAAACTAGCTGTAAATTCAAGACCTCTGACTTATAGAGCTAGTACTCCTAACCTTGAATTCATTACTCCAAATTCTTTCTTGAGACTTTAGAGTAATTCATCTCTTGTTTTGAGGAAGAATGAGGAGGATGTATGGCGGGGTGGACAGGATTCATCCTCATTGGATAAAGCTCTTGACACCCAAGAGGAAATATTGAACAACTTTAAAACATTGTGGTATGAAAATTACTTGTTAAGTCTCCGGGAACATAGTAGAAACGTGTATCAAAATAAATGGGAGAATAGAATAAAAGTTGGGGATATTGTGCTAATTAAAGCAGTAAATAAAGCAAGACCGTTTTGGATGATGGGTAGAGTATTGGAACTTGTATTGGGTTTTGATAATAAAGTAAGAACATTCAAACTTAAGCAAGGAAATGGAGCAATTGAATATCATTCCATATCCAATCTGTATCCAATGGAAATATCTATAAGTCGGGCAGAAACTCCGACCCAGACGAGTGTGAATGGAAACTGTAATAATGGGGCAGTGGCTAGACCACAAGAACAAAACGAGGGTAATAACAGTAGGTCAATTAACCCTAGCCAGTCTAGTAGACCCAAAAGGAAAGCTACAGATAGATTTCTTAAAATGATGAGGGATAATATTGATGACTTATAAGGCAAGGTATATATTTGTAAATATTTGTAATAAATAAGTAGTATTAATAAATATTCATAATTAAAATGCTACACTGTTGCAGAGAGGATTTAAAAATTAGTATTAATAAATATTCATAATTAAAATGCTACACTGTTGCCGTGAGGATTTTAAAAAGTAGTATTAATAAATATTCATAATTAAAATGCTACACTGTTGCAGTGAAGATTTAAAATGCTACTCTTACTTCTTTAAAGAAGTGAGAGAGGATAAAGTTATCCACAATTTGTGATAACCATTAACAAATGTTAATATATTAGTAAGTAATTATAAGGTAAGTACTTTAGGTTCATTGCAATAGTCTATATTGCAATACTCTAAGCCCAGTACGTCCTAGATTTCGTCAATGTCGTCTTCTGTATTGCAATATTCGTGGTCTTCATGCAAATATCCAAGACCTTACAGTTGCGTCCAGACAGTATGATATTCTCTTGTGCTCAGAAACTTTGGTTTCTAATATGAGGCACTCATCTGAGCTCCTTATAACTGGTTTTAAGAAGCCAATAATGTTGAAACGTGATGCCATCCCTAGGGCCAGGGGAATGGCGGTGTATATTAGGACCGAGTACCCTGCTTCTCATAAGTCCTGCTATCAATGTGGATGTCATGAGATTCAGGTAATAAAAGTTTGTGGCAGGCATAACAACTTTTATTTATGTTCGATCTACCGGAATCCAGACATGGATGATTCTATCTTCGATTGTCTTCTCACCATTATGGCTAAGATACAAGAAGATGATAGAAAGGCTTCTTTTGTCTTTGTTGGTGATTTTAATGCTCACCATAGGGAGTGGTTAAGTTCTATCTCTCCTACCGATCGCCATGGCTTAAGAGCTTTAGACTTTGCCTCTGAATCAGGCTGTGAGCAAATCATAAATGAAGCTACTCACAGGTCTGGTAATTGCTTGGACCTTGTATACACTGACTCCCCTGGCGTTATAACTGGTAAGGTTGGTTCTCCAGTCGGGACATCTGATCATGCCTTGATTTCATTATTAGTGAAGACTGAGCAGCCTGTCCCTGATATATCATATTCTTGTAAAATTTATATGAAATCCCAAGCAGACTGGAATGGGATTTTACATGATCTTTTGTGCTTGAATTGGTCACAATTATATAATAGTGTAGATCCTGTTGTCCCTTTGAATGAGAATCTAGTCAACATAATTGATAGGCGTATCCCTTCTCGTGTGCTAAGGTACCGAGTGAAGGACAAACCGTGGTTCAATGATGATTGTAAACGTGCTTTTTTGGAGAAGCAGGAGGCCTATCAACTTTGGAAGGGTAACAGATCAGATTTGACCTGGAACAACTATACTCAGCTTCGAGCTTTTGCTCAGAGAGTTTATGCCTCAACTGAAAAGGAGTACAATTTAACCATAAAAGAAACACTTTCTGGTACAACTCAGGAACATAAATGGTGGTCTACCCTTAAATCTGCACTCTTTGGTGTAGATGCAACAGTTCCTCCTTTACTTAAACCAGATGGCTCAGTCACTCACTGTCCAAAGGAAAAGGCAACCCTTTTGGCTGATGTTTTTGACAGTAAACAGAGTAATGAAAAACTTGAACTTCCTCATTCCTGTTTTCCTGAGGCTAAACTAACTAGTTTAGCTTTTCGATCTCGTGAGATTAAAGCTCTGTTGGTGGACCTTGATGCTTGTGGAGGTGTGGACCCAAATGGTATTTTTCCTTTGTTTTTTATAAAGACAGCAGATTTCTTGGCTCCAAAGTTATCTGTTATTTTGCGCAAGTTAGCAAGAAGAGGAGCTTTTAGCACTAGTTGGAGAATTGGTAATGTTACTCCTCTATGTAAATGTGTTTGTGGTAGCTCAAGTCCCACTGATTACCGCCCAATTTCCATAACTCCCATATTATCTAAAGTTTTTGGGCGTCTTCTGGCAAAACGTCTTAATAGGTTTGCTGAAGGTAATCATCTGCTCCCTAGTTTGCAATTTGGTTTTCGTAAAGGCCTTGGAGCGTGTGTTGCCCTTCTTGCAATCTCCAATGCTGTACAGAAATCCCTTGATTGTGGTCGGGAAGTTCGTATGATTGGCCTTGATTTTAGTGCTGCCTTTGACCGTGTTAATCATGAGGCCCTTGTTTTCAAACTGAAACAGTTGGGAGTGGGTGGGTCGTTTCTTAGCATTATTATTGATTTTTTAAGTAATAGATCTCAAAGAGTTGTTGTTGATGGACACCATAGTGATTATAGGAATGTGATATCCGGTGTTCCACAGGGTAGTGTTCTTGGCCCTTTACTTTTCATACTATATACACATGACATGTGGTTTGGCCTAGAAAACAAGCTTGTTGCATATGCAGATGATGCTACTCTCTTTGCATCAATTCCATCCCCTGAATATAGATCTAGGGTTGGTGAATCCCTTAATAGAGATTTAGCTAGAATTAGTGCATGGTGCAAATTATGGGGTATGAAGTTGAATCCTAACAAAACTCAAAGTATGATTGTAAGTAGGTCAAGGACGGTGGTTCCTCAACATCCGGATCTCAGTATTGATAATGTTTCTTTAAATATGTATGACTCTTTCAAAATTTTAGGTGTGATTCTCGACAGTAAATTTACTTTTGAGAAACATATAAGGGCTGTGTCTTCTTCAATTTCACAAAAAATAGGCTTATTGAGAAAGTCTTTCAAGATTTTCGGTGATCAATCTATTCTGAAGAAGTGTTTTAATTCTTTCATTCTACCTTGTTTTGAGTATTGTTCTCCTGTCTGGTCTTCAGCTGCTGATTCTCATCTTAATTTGTTGGACAGAAACTTACGGTCTATTAAATTTCTTATTCCTGATCTAGATATTAATCTCTGGCACCGTCGTTCAATTAGTTCATTATGTATGTTGCATAAGATTTTTCACAACTCTGACCATCCTTTACATTCAGATCTCCCTGGACAATTCTATCCTGTTCGTAATACTAGGCAGGCAGTTAATTCTAATAGCCAGGCCTTCTCCATCACGAGGCTCAATACTACGCAGTACTCTAGAAGTTTTATTCCAGCTGTGACCAAGTTGTGGAATGATCTTCCTAATCGGGTGGTTGAATCAGTAGAACTTCAAAAGTTCAAAGTTGGAGCAAATGCTTTTTTGTTGACCAGGCGGACATAGTCTTTTTATAGTTTATTTATGACATATTTGTTTTTGATGTTGTTGATAGTTTATTATATGACATGTCTGTTTTGACGTTGTTTCTTATTTTAGAATGATTTATTGTTAATTTGTTCTCTTCATTTATTTATTTCCTTATTTCCTTTCCTCACTGGGCTATTTTTCCCTGTTGGAGCCCCTGGGCTTATAGCATCTTGCTTTTCCAACTAGGGTTGTAGCTTGGATAGTAATAATAATAATAATAAGGGGAATGTGTTGTAAATTAAAAGAAATTTCGGGGTTGGTATGGAAATGTGTGTCGAACTTGTTTAGTAAATAAGAGGCGAAATACTAATCAAATTAATTAGCGAAATACTAACCAAATTAATTAAGTATTATAAAGTATATTTCGTTCTTTTTAAATTAAATAAATAATTGATAAATAAATAAGTAATAGATTGAATATTTTAAAAAATAGTATAAATAATCAGTATGAATATTTGAGATGCTGCGAATTAAATTACTAGTAGAGTTGTACGGTCGTAAATAATTGATTGTTACCGTTTAGCTCTTCCAAAAAACTAGTTCAGTATTGTGCCGTATGGTGGAAAAAATAAAATAGGGAGAGTATTTTTCCCCCAGAGTTAGTAGTATTCAAATCTCCGCCAGAAAGACAGTGCTCTCTCTAAAGTTTAAATTAAGTGATTTAAATTACAAGAATGAACCAACTTCATATATTCCAAGGAGCCACCAATTTGGAAAGTCAAATTCGCTAAGAATATTTTCTGTTTTTGTTAACATGTAATAGAGAATAGAAACTATGCGTCTTTGAAACCTTAGCTCAAACAGGTTGTTTTCTGAAGTTTGTTTCTAAAATAGGTTCCTTTTGTTAAATGCACCTGCTAAATGCCGTCGAACGTTGGTGTTGCAATCCTCGTGAAAGCTCACACAAGCCAGCTGCTGAAGTAGGTCAGGGTAACCTTGAGCTCGAACTGTTCTAGCAATACAGTTCCTCACAGGGAAACACAGGTATCTATTCTCACCAAGGGCTTGAAAAACTCAGAAAAGAAACAAGCGTTAAACTAGACACTTATAGATCCTTAAACGAGCGGGGAGGAGGTTAAAACAGCACTTCAAAAGAAAATAAATAAATTTACGACTAAAGCCCTATGAATTAAATCTTATACTAATTTTACATAAAACAAAAATGCAGCAACATGGTTGATGAAAACAAAAGCAAAGAGTATGTTATTAAGTAATGAATATATATATCATGAATACAGACGTGTAGTATTGATTGATGATTAATTTTCTTTTTGAATTATTTTTAACGTGTGTTCACTGATAATGAGTATTTTTAATGAGTTTAAAATGTGAATTTCATTTTTTATTGATAGGTATTCACCAGTTTTCATTTGCTGTGAGATGTGTTGGTTATTACATATGAATTTTTAGTCTGTCTTATTCACCTTTGTTGGAAGTGAACAAGGCTTCCCAGGGATCGTGGAGACTTTGTATTGAGTAGAGTAATTTTCAGTGGGGTTCTGTTTTGTTAATTTTCCTTGAAAGTTGATGACTTTTTCTTTATTTTAAAGTAGTTTTTAATAATAAAAGGCTCGGGACGCGCCTTGAGTCTGGTGGAGGGGAGTTTGTCACGTACAAATGTAAGATTTTAAACAAAGGCTTGAAATATAAACTAAATGCACAGGAAGTAGGGCGGATGTTGCTTACGTATAACTTCGTCTTCCGGATCTATGGGTTAAGTGGGAAGCAGTTCGAGCCGCTTTCATTATTGTTTGGTATGTGATGACCCAAGCACACGTTTAGTGATTCTGTTTCCGTGTCAACAGGTACATTAGGGAGAGGGGACACAGAGTGAGAACCAGTATGGTGCTGCTACATCACCTACCACTGCTACTGCTAGGTCAGACAAGCCCTCAGACCACCCAGCAATGTAGGGGAAATAAGAAGACTCGCAGTCGCAGTGAGTCGAAGAGCAGTTAAGTTCGAGTCCTACTCGTGAGGGGTCAACCCTAACTACACCCGCCTGCCATGGTAAGCCTACCTTAACCATGGCGGACGTCCATACGCCATAAGACATCCAACGATTTTTGTTTTGTAATAATCTTAGTCATTTAGATGTCTCCCCGAGAGTCCACTGTCCCCTTGTGTAATTAATGTATTAGTTAAAAGTTAATTCCATTGTATTTGACTGATAAAATCATTTAAAAGCCGGCGTGAAACTTATAATTCTTCTGTTAGGTAATCTCAAGGTTTAGAATTCTATTTCTCTCGCAATGAAGAAGATTTATGCTCATTTATGTTGTGAAAATTAACAACGTAACAATCGTCTAATTCATCGCCTCCCATCAATTATTAGTATATAATTACCCACGACATGTAACCCTTTATCTCAGGCACAACTAAGGCAAAAATTACAAAAGATAAATTACCAGTCCTCAAAGGTACTTCAACAATCTTACTATAATAGTCCTTATCTCCATTGAAGCCATCTACTGTAAGCTTAACATTAGAATTATTCACTTCAAGGTTAAATAATTTGACCATCTTACTAGTGATAAATTTGCTTTGAGAGCTGCTGTCTTTTAAGCCCCTATAAATATCTTCACGGCCATCAATTATCAAAGAGAAAGTAGGTATAATGGAATTACCATAAGAATTAGGATATATTGCGACCCCACTGTTAACCTGATGTGTAACTTCAGAATTATCTTTTTTAGCTTTAGGCTTTTCACATCTTTCAACATTTGAAGACTGGGGAATCGCATAGGTAATTCATATGCCGTCCATTACACTAATTGAAGCATTTTTTAAACTTAAAGT
This sequence comes from Palaemon carinicauda, assembly GCF_036898095.1. Taxonomy (NCBI): domain Eukaryota; kingdom Metazoa; phylum Arthropoda; class Malacostraca; order Decapoda; family Palaemonidae; genus Palaemon; species Palaemon carinicauda. The sequence continues at coordinate 77,954,232 of NC_090731.1, read as the reverse complement.
AACATTTATTAGAAACATGATTAAATTTTGCATACTTAACACAGCCGTGTTGGGACTTCAGCAATTGCACCTTATCTTTAGGGAAGGAAAATTTGAACATTTATGAATAAAATGTGAAAAATCTGCATTGACAGCCATACTAACAGTTTCGTCTATAGGAAGACAAGGTTTAACTTTAACATACAGTGGAGAACTGCTTTTCATATCTTTTCATATCTTTCACAAGCTACAAATAGGTTTGAAAGAATTTCGTTCAAGGAAGGATGCATTTTTCCTGTAATATGAACTCGATGACGTTGGAAACGGTCGTTAAGGCCATGCCAGGCAAAGTACCGAAGAAACTCGTCAGCGTTAATATAGAGTGTTTTACAGACTCGCATATAGTTCTAAGCTTAGAAAGGAAAAGGAGGGGATCATCACCATCTTTTGAATGTATATCAATAATTTTCTTTAAAATAGAATTCTTGCGAATATCTTTAAAGGCAAATGCTGAAATTAATAACTCTTTGGCATCTGTATAACTTTGCTTATTTGATTCTAAAGAACGTACTTTGACCTGTTGTTTAATTAACAAGAGCAAATCCCTGTCAGGATACTGAAATAGATTCATAGGGGTTTCAAACTCTGATATAAACTTTAAAAGATCCTCTCCTTCCCCACTACTAAACTTAGGAAGAGTAGCTGTAGTCTTCCTTAATAAGCTTCTAGCTACATCAGGGGGTTTAGGGAAACCATTATTATTGCTAGACACATCAAGAAGTGGTAAACAACTTTCAATTTTACCAAAGTAATCCAGACGAGACGTCAATTCTGCATCGAGTTTGGCTTTGTTTATTTTATCTGAAAGCTTATTAGTTTGAATCTGTTCATTCAAGTATTAACTTCTTTTGGTAACTCAAAAGGAGACCTTTTTCCGATAACATTTCAGCAGGATTCAATGATGAATATATATATCAGACTTTATGCAATCATCCGTTACTTTCTTTCGAATCACCTTCCGTTGTCCGACAAGCACTTGTAAACTAGCTATTGGGAAAAATGCAGAAAATAAATATAGTAGATATTTTAAATATATGAAAAATATATACTGAAAAAAAAAAGATTCAAGGAGTTAGACAATACCAAGTTCCCAGGTCATTTACACCAACTAACGGAACTCTGCGCCAAAATCAGCAGTCTCACTTAGTAGCCCCACGTTGGGTGCTCTAAGCTGAAAAGTAATTATGAAAGCCCATAGCTCACTACCAGGAATAATAAATTATACATATCATAAAAACAAGATTTTTATTTACAAAAAATACAATAAATTATAATCATAAATGGATTTGTATAAATTAGATATCAATGATTATTAAAGTTAATGACATATGATTTGAAGTTTTCAATTCCTAGGATATTTTTCTGGCTGGAATCGTCTTTACTTCCTCGCCTGCGGGTGAATAGGTATATGAAAAAAAAAAAAAAAACATTAGTTATAAAATTAAGACAATATAGCTGATTAACTACAAAAGCGGGTAATGAATTTATTCCAAAAATAAATATACTAATGTGAGTAAACTGGGGCTAATGAAAGAATAATAAACCTCTAGACGACGTAAAACATATATCCAATCTGGATAAACTTATCCAGTACTCAAATAATTATGAAGGTTACCACAAGAAAGAGCAACGGCAATAACGTATCAATCCAGGTAGGGAGACTATGGAAATGGACGCGGCAGAATTAGGACT
>NC_090731.1:77939257-77947001 GCF_036898095.1 Palaemon carinicauda | reverse complement strand
CCCACCAAAATACCAATTTTAGTATTTAAGAATGCCGAGTTACTGCTTACGAAAATGGTAACTGCAGACTCTGCTTTACAGTCAGTTGTAAGTAAATTCAAATATTTTAACATAAAATCAGTATTGCCAGATAGCATCACTCCAGCATGTGACTCTGTATATACAAATTTGTTAATTTCACCAAAAATACATCAGTTGCTGTTGAACAATGTGAGAAATCTATACCAAGTTAAAGTTTAATATCGCTAATACCTTGAGAATTTAGACAGAGCATTTTATCAGCAAAAACTAAGACCTTGTCGTGAAAACTTCAACTATTTTACTAAGCAAAGTCAATTTAGGAGTTATCTTTTGTTACGTTCGAATGTCTGATTTCAAACAAAGGCTTGAAATATAAACTAAATACACAGGAAGTAGGACGGATGTTGCTTACATATGACTTCGTTTCCCTGATCCATGGGTTTTGTGGGAAGCAGTTCGAGCTGCTTTCATTATGGTGTGGTATGTGATGACCCCAGCACACGTGTATTGATTCTGTTTCCATGTCAACAGGTACACCAGGGGGAGGAGACACATAGTGAAAACTAGTATGGTACAGTTACATCACCTGCCACTGGTACCTTTAGACGAGACAAGCCCTCAGACCACCCAATAATGTAGGGGAAATAAGAAGACTCGGAATGAGTCAAAGAGCAGTTAAGTTTGAGTCCTACCCGTGAGTGGGCAACCCTCACTACACCTACCTGCCATGGTAAGCCTACCTTAACCATAGCGGACGTCCATACGCCATGAGATGTCCAACGATTTCTTTTTATAGTAATTATAGTCTAAAAGATGTCTCCCCAAGTTTCCGCTCTCCCCGTGTGTAATTATTGTATTAGGTAAAAGTTAATTCCATTGTATTTGACTGCTGAAATCATTTAAAAGCCAGTAAGAAACTTATAATTCTTCTGTTAGGTAATCTCCAGATTTAAAGTTCTATTTGACTCCCAATGAAGAAGATTTATGCTCATTTATGCTGTGAAAATTAACTTAGACAATAAAAACTCTTACGATGTAACAATCGTCTAATTCACAGCCTCCTATCATGTATTATTACGTAATTATCCCCACGCCATGTAACAAATCTGCTGGACTTACGGTGGGATAAAGAGGATTAAAAGTAAGTGTGATAATGAGCAGAATACAGAGTGCAGCAGCTATCAAAAGTTTACTTTACACGGGAAGAAATAAGAAAATGAAACACGAGAAGCAAGAAAGAGACATTTCGGGAGAAGCAGAAAAGTAAAAATTGGAAGGAAAACAAGATAAAGAACATAACGAAAGAAGATAAAACAATGTTACGACCCTTGTCGGGCTGTGGTGCAAGTTCCTATTGCACGAAAAGAGAGGTCAGTGTTTACAGAAATATCCAGCAATAAAATGGTCAGCCGAAACGAAAATACTTGGGAGAACTTAACAATATTTAATAACAACAAAATTTAGAACAGTCAGCCTTGTGAATACCTAACAATCAGAATAAATAATTAACAACAAACAATTAACAACTAGCAAAATTCCTCAACAGGAAACACCACACTCTCAACGAGAGAGAGTCGAACATTTAAATAATTATTTTACAATTAACAATTAACAAAATTTCCCAACGGGAAACACCACACTCTCAACGAGAGAGAGTCGAACATTTAAATAATTAACCACACACACAAGAAACAAAAAAATAACAATATGTATTCTCACACTCTTTGGGGTTGGATAAAATCAGCCCCTGCTCCAACCAAGGTAGCGACTTTACTAACACTCAGCTACTGTAGGGAGTGCAGCTCAGCAGGACTCCTCATTAAAGGGAGGGAAATGGAGTCCCAACCCAAAAAGAAGGTAAACAATATCTCCTACCTGGCAACTGCCTCACTACATGTCACCACAAGCTCCAAAACTCCCGCAACTGCCTATGTCGAGGATGCGTTGACGGCGGTGTCTCTCCCGCGTCCACCTTGAAGCCAGGATTCTTACGTCGGCGTTGCAGACCGCAGTAGAGAACACACAGGAATTGCAAATCACTGCAGGTGGCACAAATGCACCTGCTAAAAGCTGTCTAACATTGTTGTCGCAATCATCAGAAAAGCTCACATAACCTAGCTGCTGCAGACTGCAGCAGCTAGGTTATGTGAGTTTGCAGTAGGTCCGGGGAGCGTCGACCTTGAACTGTGCCTTCAAACAATCGAGTTCCTTGCACATAAACACAGGTGTCTCTTCTCACCAAGGACTCGAAAAACACAGAAAAGAAACAGGAGTTAAACTAGACACTTATAAATCTTTCAGCGAGTGGGGAGGAGGTCAAAACAGCACTTCAAAAGAAAAATTGAATTTAAAATTGAGACCTTATTAACTAAATCTTATGCTAATTTTACATAAAACAAAAAAATGCAGTAACAAGGCTTACGTAAACAAAATTAAAAATTACGTTAATACATAATAAACAAGAATGGATGTCCTTAGAATAAAAATAAGAAGAAAATCCTGACGATGATGTCGAGAATAGTAGCAGCTAGGTGAGCTGGCGTGAACCAGTCACCCATAGAGGACCTGGAGGGAAGAGACATTAGCGCCCATCCGCGAAGACGGCCGGGCCGAAACAGACGGCGCCCAAGGGAGGGAACTGTATGGAAACATACTCGTCCCCGAGAGGATGACACGACAATATTCCTGTTGGAAAAGAAGACGGTACGCTCACATGTACACCCAAAACTGCCGTTTTGTTCAGTTTCCCATTGTGGGGACAACAGCATCGAAACTCGCCATTTGAAATGTCGGGCCAGGACCCTTCTATTGGCCCTATCAACATAAGCTGTTGGGGTGCTTCTAATTGCCCTAACTATGGAGGATTTCGTCACCGAAGCAACAGCAGCGGGCGCATTGACAGAAACGGCGCACCCACAATGGCCAAGAGTATCCCCGAAAATTGGAAGAGGTCACAGACAGCAACTGTAGGCCGAAGTACCCAAGGCAACCCACAGCAATCAACCCACATATAAGTTAAGTAACATGGTAAAAAATCTGTTTTTTTTAGTTAACTAATATAATTTAAGATTTTGTAAAAGTGTGTAGGGTAACGAAGCTATCAATCCGTTTTCTTTGTGCAATGTAAAAATAAAATGAAATAACACTAGTTTTGATTGAAGAAAGAAACTAGTCAAGTAAAATGTTTTCAGTGTTAAAGCTTCGAGTAAAGATTGACTTCTCTTTTCTCAAAAAAAAAAAGAAAAAAAAATATTATTAATTTTGTTGCTGTGAGGATGAATAAGAAATTGTTCTTTATACTATATGAACTATAAGTTTTCATTGCATAGTCTGTTTGGTTTAAAGTAGTCTAAGTTTGTTTTTGAGACCTTTGTTGTCAGATGTGATAAATGTGTCTTACTGAAAAGAAGTAGAGTCACATGTTGAAGTAATTCTGTATTAACAATGATAAATTGTTTAAGTCGAGAGAAGAAAGGTTTCAGTCAAAATTGAAATGTGGGAAGTTTGTAAATTCAGTGTTAAGATGTAATTTATGAATTCTTTTATGGTATCCTTTTTGAGTATGTACTTAGTAAAATCCTGGATAAAGCAATGTAAATTAGGTACATTGATAATTTGGGAAATTCATATCACAATATTTGTTCTTACGTCACATACCGTATTGTCGATCAGTAGCCTGCTTAGTTCGCTGTGAAATGATTGGAAGAAAATGTTAAACTGTTATTTGAGATTATCCTAATTAATGAAGATAGGTTGTTAACGTAATAACAAAAATCATTTCAGTTGCCAACAGTTTGTTAAGTAATTAGTAATCTGTCACGTGTGCGATTTAAAGATCTTGTATTCAGTTCTTCTTAGTTGGTGTTTCATAAGTGATTTCTTTCACCGGTGTTCGGTCTGAGTTATGACACCGAGCATTGTTAAAAAATAATTTTAAGCAAGTAATGTCAAATTATTTAACAGGGAGCATAAATGTACTTTCAAATAAAAAGACTAGTTGCTTTGAGTTTAAATGAAAATGAGTGAAGTGAATGGAGAGTGTGAGAATTCCCTTAGTTCACCATTTTGATGTTATAGCTACTGTTGAAGAGAGCATCTTGAATATTTTTTTTTCTTTTTTAAAGAAATCTAAGATTTTGACAAGTACCGTAATTTCTCTTTACTTTTGAAGGTCATAATTAAGCCTTTGTTTTCTAACTCTGTATAGAATTATGTGTTTTTGAAAAAAATCGTGACAAGTAAAAAAAATGATTATTGTTATGTTCTATTTGGCAACATGATAGAAAGAAGAGAATCTGAATTCTTATTTAGTTTGTTCGTTACGTTCAACTCGCGAGAACAAATGAGTGATATAAAAAATTTGAGAAATGGCGAACAAGTTGCCGTGGTTTTTTGTTTAGCTTGTGTGAAGGAATAAAGTAAATGATCGGAATGTATGTAAATACAGATATTTGTGACACAGTATTTTTTTACAGTAGTGTTAAAAGATATAACCGCAATTATGATTTAGTAAATAAGAATGTAATTTTCAGCAAAAATAGGCCCTCTCACCACTTGCTAAATAACACCTTAGAACTATTTGCAAACAATGAGAAATTCAGATATCAAAAGATGATCTGAAGTTTTGTCTCTGGTTTGAACATATTAGCCTAACGTTGGATACATGCATGTGACAAACGCGAGCTAGACTCCATGGCAGCATCAGCCTTGGTAGTCGCCCTGTGTATTGAAGAATAGCTTAGTCAAGCAATAAACTCTAATTTGCTAAGACAGAAAAATAGCATATATCAACCGATGATTGTAAGAATAAGTAAAAAATCCAAAATGCATTTAGGGGATAAGTGTAGATATTTCATGTAATGAGATCTTAAATTAAGCAGAAGCATGCTTTTAACTTATTAACTTACTTTTGAGTCATGAGGGAATCATGTTATCAGAATAAACTTTGGGTTAGAGAGTAATCATAAGTAGCCATACCATTGACCTTCATTTTTCAATTAATGTCTGATAAGAAAAAGTTATGTTTTTAGTCAGATTGTGTTAAAGTAAAAAGGATATGTTTTTGGTGTCAAATTATAACAAAAGGGCGATTTTGATTGCAATTATGTGATTTGGTGAATCCATGAGAGAAATCCTAGCATTTTTTAGATATATGTCCGTTTAAAGACAGTATTAGGAGGCTAGTTAATTGCCCTTCAGAATCATGTAAGTCTCAGTGACTTATCTAGAAAGCAAAGGAGCCTTGTTAGTGTATACGTGTAGTTTCCTATTATGTCTTGTTTACCTTTTCTGTTTGCATAGTTTGTTTATACCGTAATGCCTGTTTTATGTATACTTTAAGGTCAAAATTTTGAGATTTTGAGCTCCAGTTTGGGCTTTTTGTTCGCTTTGTTTTGTATGTTTTTTTTTTTTTTTTGAGTTGTTTCTTTTTCTGATGTTTTTAGTTATAAGTTTCTGTACTCGCTGAGTGATGTAAGAAAGTTGCGGGATTGTGTGCGGATTGTGAAAATGTCAGTTGCAGTGTCAGAGGATGAAGAAAGATGAGGTATTTCCTGTGACCATGAGGGAATGCTATCCTTTGCGAAAGATTTTGATGATTGCTGAAAAATGAGGGTCAGCAGATTCATGTAAGTCCGTGTGTGAACGTTTGCGTTTGCATACGTGCGTGTAAGTGTATGAGACGCGCAGAGAGAAATAGGAGATTGCGCATGGACAGGAGTGGCGTAAATATGTTCGCAGAGGAAGAGAAAAAAAATGGGAATGACTAAACGAGAATTTGTTTCTTTGCGACTGATAGTGTCAGAGTTTTGTGAGATAGTTCTGTGGAAAAGATAAGTAAGAAAGAATTTTTTTTCCGACAATTAGCGTTCCGGTTAGGATATTTCTATCTTATTACTTACAAAATCAACTGTTTCTACCTTACCTTATGGAGAATTAGGCTCATGCTGAATGTGTTTCTTCGGGTAGACATGCAAATTGAAGTTTGGATGAGTTTCGCTATTCGTTATTTCACACCGTTGTGAGTAAGAAAGTTAGAATAACTTGTTTCTTAACCCATTAAGTACCAAATATTTATTTATTTTTTTTAAATTTAGTTAGAATACATAAAATTTGTATTGATGATTATGAAAATCACACCAATTTGTTATTCAAGCAACAACTAAGTAAGTTGGAGGCATTTTTCTTAAAAGTCCCAAATAGGAATCATGGTACAAAGAGGGTATGAAAGGCTTCATCTATCTTTATTCATTTATTGAAGAATATATGTTATGATTATGCCAGGTAACTTGTAAAAACTGAAATATGAAATGCTTATTTATTTAAAAATAAGGAAAATTGGTGATTTTATATTCAACTACTATAAATCTCTTATTGATGCCATTCAGGAAACAGTTTATATATATATATAATATATATATATATATGTATATGTATATATATATATATATATACATATATATACATATACATAAATACACATACATATATATGTATGTATCTATGTATATATATATATATATATATGTATATATATATATATATATATACATATATATATATATATATATATAATATATATATATAATATACGTATATATATATACATATATATATATATATATATATACATAATATATATATACGTATATATATATATATATATATATGTATATATATATATATATATATATGTATATATATATATATATATCTATATCTATATATATATATATATATATACACATATACATTTCCATGTATACATATGCGCTCATATTTAGGATGAAAAAGTCATTAGGAAATTTATTAACAATTTTCTCATAGAGGTTTTCAAAACAAAAATTGTTAAGAAATTTCTTAATGATTTTTTTTTCAGCCTAAATATAAATGCCTTGAAGTTCCTAAAAAACTAGTATAAATATCATTGCCATGCGTAAAAAAAAGATGCTCTTTTCAGAAACGAGCTCACCCACAGCCCTCAGTAATCTGTATCCATATGTCAATTTTAAGTTTATATTAAAAATGAACTTTTCAGGTTCAAAGACACCCTCCTAGAGTTGATGCGGTCCTTCGTTGTTTACAAGTATACTTGTCCAAAATGTAATTTTGGAGTAAATATTATTCGGATACTTTTTGAACTACTCCATACGTCTTTATGGCGCTAACCATAATGATACGCAGTGGCATAAAGGGGTAAAAATTAACACTATTTTCATAATTTTAGGAGAAATTAGAGACATTTTTTCCATATTTGATTCTTCCTCAATATCCGAGATTTTCATTTGGAGTTTTGGCATAGGGAAAAGCTTAATACGGATGTCTAGTGGGAGCTTATTATATAGTCTTGCGGCTGCATATTTAAAGGCTCTAGAGCCTACAGTAGACATATATCAAGGTTCCAATAAACCATCTATAATTATTTTCGTGTCAACTCGATTTGATGGCTGCACGACGTGTAGCAAGTCTCTTAGATATTTTGGACGTCCGGTTTTGATTGCTTGATGGGTCTCTGTACTCAATTCTCGCAATTAGTAGGTAGTCAATGTAAATCAATTAGTAGAGAAGTGATCCTTTGATGTTAAATTCCTTTTTATAAAAGTATCCGTGGATGAATTACTGGTGTTGTTTTAAGACGAACTCAGCAAACATAAGTTTCCGGTGAATATTGGCTCTATTTTTAATCTTATAAAGTTTTGTATAAAAGGCTGTCGGTTTGCTTTTA
>NC_090731.1:77929257-77931757 GCF_036898095.1 Palaemon carinicauda | reverse complement strand
ATAATATCTGCTTTGCTAGGTCCCCTACCTCTTTGAATAACTCAATTGGTATATATATATATATATATATATATTTATATATATATATATATATATATATATTTATATATATATATATATATATATTAATATATATATATATATATATACTATATATATATAATATATATATATATATATATAATATATATATATATATATCATATATATATATATATATATAGATATATAAATATGTATATATATATATATATATAAATATATAAATATATATATATTATATTATCTTTATATATATATAGTATATATATATATATATAGATAATAGATATATATATATATATATATATATCATAGACTCCTTTAAGGAAGGACTGGAACGTCCCCTGCTCGGGGTTTCTAACTTGAGTCTGAAAGATTAACTTGAGTCTGGACTAAAATGACTTCTAGAAGGGCTAGAAACACGTTCTCTGGATCAAAATGGTGGTTTTTGAGGATGGTGAGTTCAATAGTAACGTTTTCAACACTACCTGGGGTCATCTTCAAGGTCTAAAGGTCATTTATCAAGGTCAAATTTGTGAATTTTGGTTATTTTTGCTCGTTTTTTGTGTGTAACTCATAAATGGTGAGAGATAGCTGATTATAATATGAGGCAAGTCTGCAGAGCTGTCCGAATTTAATATATATTGTCATATATCGTCCTTCAAGAAAGGACTGGGACGTCCCCTGATCGAGGTTTTTAACTTGAGTCTGAAGGATTAACTTGAGTCCTGGACTAAAATGACTTCTAAGAAGGGTTAGAAACACGTTCTCTGAGTCAATATGGGGGTTTTTGAGGACGGTGAATTCAATAGTGACATTTTCAACACCCTGGGGTCATCTTCATCATCTTCAAGGTCAAAAGGTCATATTTCAAGGTCAAAATAGTGAATTTTGGTCATTTTTACTCGTTTTTGTGTGTAAATCATAGATGGTGAGGGATGGCTGATTATAATAAGAGGCAAGTCTGTAGTTCTGTCCAAATTTAATATATATTGTCAAATATTGTATTACTCAAACATTCCAAACAAGCCCTAAAACAATGAAACACTAAAATAAGAAATAAAGAACGGTATTTCTCATCACAACAAAACTCAAAGACATTAACATTTGATTAGATGAACATCGCTAGATGGAGAGCTTTTCTTGCCTCCTGAGGCATCTCACAGCCTTTTCTTTGTCACTTACATTGAGAACCTGAGCTTTCAATAGAATGTTGGCTAAAGTCGTACATGCTGCATTATTAGTAGCTAAAGGTGCAAATTATAGGCATTATGTACAAAAAAGACAGTTGAAATAGTTGGCACACTCAGTCCACCTCTATTCAAATGATCTAAGAACTCAGATGACACCTCGTTACCATCTTCATCATCCATGATATCCTTCATACTAGTGCTATTACAATATTTATGAACAAGGTATCCAGCCAAATATACAACTTTATGCTTAAGGTTATCAGCAGACCTCAAGAGCTCCCGAGTGTCTTGAGGAGTGATCTCGTCAATGAGTTCACTTCGCTCATCTGGATTTATGGAAGAAGTACAATTCTTGTCGCAATCAAGCACACGAGAACTAGATTCGGGCATAATGTCATGCTTTAGAAGTGTCTGCAAATTTGTAACTTTTGCTGCAGCCATAATGTCAACTACATCAATGTAGAAGTTTCCACCACTTCTTTGCCTGGCTTGACCGAAAAACTTTTCCAAGGCTTCATCCGCGAATATAGCAGGAAGAACGTAGTCAAAGTCTATCTCTGCCAGAAGCAATTTGGCAGCAGCCACATTATTACGTGTAGACACAATGAATGCTTCAGCAGTTTGCGTAGTTAACTTCAGCTTACGACCACTACCTCCTTGCCATGTGCAGGTGATATAATTTGGCAGGCGTCCTCCAACTTAGTGAAAGATGTACAGTCTGCTGTCCAAGGCTGTCTGGATTCATCACGTAGATGTCTAGCTGAGAAACGGTCTTTCACATTCATCATCTTGAACCACTCACTCATGTCTGGGTGAGAATGATGGTGCCTTCGCTGATGCCCAATGAATCCTTGAAGGTCTTTAGGCAGCGACAGTCTTGTCATTGAACACCTGACATACTAAGGGTACGCTCTGGCGTTGAAGGGGTTTGGGGAAAACAGCGGTGTGCGTCAGCTTGGTTAAGCGAATAGGAGTAGCTCGGTCGATCTCATAAAGCTTCCGAATATCACTCCAGTAAGCTTTGTACTCATTGCATGTACAAGAAATGAGAGTGTCTGGCCATCAACAGTAATCCAGTTTTTACGAACATTTTTGAAGATGTGCACGTAGTCGTACAATAAGAACATAGATTGCTCTTGAATGGATAGCACTTGACAACTTCAAGGTCCTCCAAGTTTCGAATAAACACTGCGATTGGTATTGCAATTGTCACATATCAAAGAAATCACAGTACTGCCAGCACCAACTACAGCTGAGGCAGCTTC
>NC_090731.1:77922560-77928757 GCF_036898095.1 Palaemon carinicauda | reverse complement strand
TTCCTGGCGCCATCTGCATTCCTTTTTGTGTAGCTTAACAACTCGGTGTTTTTTTCCTGTGTTTCTCGCAAATCTTGGATTTATTTTTGCTTTTCATGGCTTCTCCGTCTTCGTCGGCCTCTGATAAGTTGAGTTACCATGTCTTTTATGTATAAATGTAGGCTCTTGGTAAATTTTTGAGTGATTAATAGGATTAATCTTTGTTACAAGAGCCGTAGCCTACTGGAGGCGTCATGGACGCTGTCGCTCGCTAGGTATAAGTTTAGTTAGTCAGAGCGACATTCCCGATTGTTTTGCTTTAATAAATTTTTAGCTATTTAGCATTACATAGGATTTCATTTCGTGCTTAGTATTATTTTGGCGAAGTATTCGCCATTCTGGGCCTACGCTAGGCCATGTAGCCTAGTCGTTTGGTCCCTAATACTTCATGCATGATTTTGGGTTTTCCGAGTGTATTAAAAATTTTATTGAAGCTTTTAGGCTATGTTTTATACATTTAGGATTGTGTGGAATATTTCCAAGATAGTATACGAGTGAGTTTCGGTGATTTAGGTAATCGATTCTCTTGGTGCCTAGGCTTAGTTGCTTATGGAGCCTTAGTATATTTTCTCACTACTCCCCGGTTGCTTTCTTTTCTTCGGAGAAGGTCTGCAATCCCTTTCCCTCTGTTTAAGCCTTCTGCTTATCCCTAAGTGGTTTTTTTTCCGAATTTATTTTCGATAAAACTATACTGGGGGTTTTTACTGTACCTTCCTGTTTCCAGTAAGTCTGGTTCAAAGAGGGACAGAACAAGAGAGTTTTTTAGTCTGAGTCTGTGTTTGTGTGGCTTGGGGTAGAGTCTCCCTCGCTGGCCTGACACAAACAAAGGTGGCTTAGCCTCCTTAGGTCAACTACCGAAGGTTTCTGTGGATATGATTCCTTCTTTTGTGATCTACCAGACTAGTCCTTGTTGCTGTTCTCGAGGGAGGATAAGTTTCTTTCCCTGGGAGTGGCAACACCTTCCTTGCTTTGGTGCTCTGGGAGCTGGCAAGTATTGCTGGCCTCCCCCCCTTGGATCTCCCTTAGGCCTAAGATAAGTTTCTTGACTGCGGGTGATCCGTCACTAAAGCAAGGTTGGTAGGACCCTCTTTTGTCCCCTTCCCCCCTCAATCTCCGTAATAGCCTAGCCATTACAGTACTGTACGTCGTTCTACATCTGGACCCTAGAATAGGTTAGGATGTGGAATTGACTCAGCCCCCTGCCGGCCGGCAAGGGTCTGATATTTTGAGTGCTGCCCCGGAACCTCCCCTTGGTCCCTTATCCATGCCTGCCTGTAGAGCCAGACGGCATTGGTCAGGAAGCCTGAATTAGATTCTCCCCCTTCCTTATATGCACTCTTTACGGATTGCCGGGCTTGGAGGTAGTGTACTCTCTTATCCCGGCATCCATCCTATTTTTCTTCTAGTGCTGTACCCCGACCCGGCTGCCGGCCCTATGAGGGCCGGCAGCCGGGCGGGTGTGTAGTCCTCTGGTTCTTTTGCTGCCGGCTGGCATCGGTTTCTGTACCTTTGCCGGCCGGCTAATGTCATCCCTTGTCTGCCGGTCACCAAGAGTGTGGCCGGCAGCCTGGGTACTACCTTGTGTAGTTTGCCGGCCGGCAGCCATTGCCGGCCGACATTGGCTGTTGCCGGCCGGCAGTTGTTGCCAGCCGGCACATGCACTTGAACCAGAGTTCTGCCGCCTTATAGCTGTTAAGTAGTATACTTTAAAGCTAGTTATGGTGTGTGCCGGCCGGCACGTATCCTCCTATACTGTACTAGTATTCTTCAGTATAACATAATACAGTAAGAAGAAAACTATGGTATGGGTTTTTAGTACAGCACTGTGTGTTCTAAACACTTTTGTGTTTTCTTGCACAGTCCTTTGCTGTTACCCCTACAGATACATACACACACACACATATATTATATATATATATATATATATATATTGTGTGTACTAACCTGATTACTGAGGCCTTTGATTCCCCTAGGACGGCGGAATCAAGGGATATAGCAAAGGGAGAAGCTTCGTACCTGGGTAAGGGGCTTCCAAAAAGAACACCTCTGGCCCTTATCTTACAAGTGAGAAGATGAGGGCGTATCTTTTCCCTAAGGCATCAGCTGATGCAGTGATTCCCCAGCCTCAAGAGGAGATCCCCCAAGGTCAGATCCAGGTGGATGCTGAAGTCACGGGTCGCGATACAAGACATCCAGTTAGATGACAGGATGTCTGACGTTGGACGAGCGTTTGGAAGAAAGACCTCCTGGCAGAAGGCCAGGATGAAGTTCAAGCCCCCGGACGTCGTAGAGGAAGAGGTCGACGAGGGTGTCGGCTACTCCAGTTCAGATTCCGGAGCCTATTCCCTCAACATCGGCTGGTCTTCCAGTAGAGCTGGGACAGGCCCTCTCTTCGATTGTTGGAATGATCCAACAAATGCAGAAGGAGAATCAGGAGAAGGCGGCTGCTATGGAACGGCGGATGCAGTGCCTTGCAGAATCACATGGGGCCCCAGAAAAAGGCTCAATGTGAAAGACCTTCCCCTTGTGATCAGATGCTAACCCCATGGAGGTATGCTGAGCACATGCCAATGACGACTGGAAAGATCGTCATCTCGGATATAAGCTGGGCTCAGTTCCCCTAGAGGAGGTGGAATTCTGGCCCAGCAAGGCAATCATATCCGGACTGTTTATGTCCGGCTGAGGAAGGGAACCAGCTTCAAAGGAGGAGACAGAGCCGAAGGAGGTCATAGTGATGGACCATACTAAGGCTCAAGCTCTGCTTTCATCCTCGTTGAAAAGAGAGGGGCTTCTCTAACTCAAAAGTAGCTGCATTGAGCAAGAAGCTCCCTTCCTTTGTGTCCTCTCCTGCTAGAGCCTTCCCCTTTTTACAGAAAGGGTTTGCGGCTGTACTAAAAGGCAGGTCGAGGGCCGACAAGCCCTTGCCCCTCCCCTGAAGGAGTGTAAAACCCTTGTCGCTGGCCCTACCTATGGACCACAAAGACTGGAAGGACATCCATCTTTACGTTCTCAGTTGGGAAGTTGGAGGCTGATATCGCCGGAAGTCAGTTCGGCGAGGACCTCCCTATGCTGTCTGACTTTCTCTTGCAGAGAGAGTTCGAGACATAAGAAAGACTGGCTGCCTCAATGTCTCTTCAGACTACTCTTGAGACGATGGCAAGTGACCCCAAGGTCCATGAAATGTTCATGGTGGTGGCCAAGACTCACCTTTATGGCTTCGTCAAGGCGAGGAGAGCTTGTAGGGAGTTCGTGTTCACCTCGGCTACGGGTGAAGCACGAGCCAAGGAAACTAATCTCCTCTCCAACATTTGGGGCAAAGGACCTTTTCCCCTACCGATTTGGTCAAAGAAGTAGGTTGATAAGGCCGCCTTGGAGAATAGAAACCTTCTCCAGATGTGGGGGCCTGGCTATCAAAAGAAAGTCTTCCCCCGGATGAAGGTCCTCAACCAAAGAGGAAGACTATGAGGACTAGGCTACCGTCTCGGCCCAGCCAAGCCTTTTAAGACAGCAACAGCAACTGCAATTGCCATTGGCCTCCTAGTGCCCCAGATCGTGGCACAAACCCCCGACAACTTTTCAGTGGGGTACCCCCCAGGCCGTGTCGACACAGTCCACGGCATTCACCCCATCGTTCGAAGGGGCAGTCTACTTCCTTTCTAGCAAAGCATAGAGGGGCAAGCCAGAGGCTCCTCTGGGCGCCCCTCAAGGGGGAAGGGGATTCAGGGGGTGGTCGTGGTCAGGGGAGGCAAGACCTCGGGATGGCAGTCCAAGTGGGATGATAACCGGTAGGAGGGGAGACTTCTGAAATTTCGGGATCGGTGGACCTTCGATCCCTGGGCCCCACAGCCTACTCAAGAATGGACTGGGCTGGAGCTGGTACAGCACCTCCACCCCCGGGCCTTCGGGTTTTCCAACACTCCACCCCCGTTCTGGAGGAGTACGTTCAAGAACTGTTGGAGAGAAAAAGTGTGATCCGAAAGGTGACGTCCATCAAATTCCAAAGGAGGCTGTTTTGTGTTCCCAAGAAAGACTCGGAAAAGCTCAGTCATTCTGGACTTGTTGCCACTCAACAAGTTCATAGTGTATTACAAATTCAAGATGCTAACACTGCAACACATAAGGGACCTTACTGCCCAAGAGGGCATATTCCGTCTCTATAGACTTGTCAGACGCATATTGGCACATTCCAATCAACCGTCAACTCTCCCCCTACCTAGGGTTCAGGCTACAACAAAGACTATTACGCCTTCAGAGCCATGCCATTCGGGCTAAACATAGCCCCAAGGATTTTTACGAAGCTTGCGAGCGTAGCTCTCAAACAATTACGCCTAAAGGGAATTCAGGTAGTAGCCTACCTGGACGACTGGGTTGGTGTGGGCAGCATCCCGAGACAGAATGCTTGCAAGCTTCCAGTCAAGGTGATCTAGTTTCCTACAGTACCTAGGTTTCAAGATCAACAGATAAAAGTCTCGACTTTCTCCATCTCAAAAGTTCCAGTGGCTGGGAATCCACTGGGACCTTTTGTCAGCACCGTTTCTCCATCCCCGGCAAAAGAAAAGGAAGGAGATAGTGGGGTTCTGTCAAGAGACTTCTAGATTCCGAAAGGATATCAAGACGTGAACAAGAGAGGGTACTGAGCTCTCTCCAGTTTGCTTCGGTGACAGACCCAGTGCTAAGAGCACAGCTAAAGGATGCAACCGGAGTTTGGAGAAGTTTTGCATCAATCGTGCGAAGAGATCTGAGAAGACCAGTTCTGCTTCGGCTATGTACTCTTCTAAAGGCCTTGGTCCCATGCCAGACTTCTAAAGAAGTGGGTTCTTCTTCAGCCACCTCCCCCGTCGGTGTCGAATTCACTCAGACGCCTCGAAGGAGGGATGGGGAGGTCACTCTCATCGGAAAAAAGTCCAGGGGACTTGGTCCAAGCTATTCAAGACCTTTTCACATAAACTTTCTAGAAGCTATGGCAGTGCTCCTTACCTTAAAGAAAGTTTCCCCCGCGTCACTCGATTCCACATAAGGTTGGTGATGGACAGCGAGGTAGTTGTGAGATGCTTGAATCAACAAGGATCGAGGTCACCACCTCTCAACCAGGTGATGTTGGGCCATCTTTCGATTGGCGGAAAAGAAGAAGTGGTACCTGTTGGCAGTTCACCTTCAAGGAGTCCGCAATGTGACAGTGGACGCTCTATCCAGGTTCACACCGATAGAGTTGGAATGGGTCCTTAGACGCAGGATCATTCTCCTTCATTGTGAATCAAGTCCCAGAACTGCAGATAGACCTCTTTGCGACGAAAGACAACAAGAAGTTGCCCCTGTACGTGTCCCCCGTACGAGGGACCCCTTAGCGGAAGCAGTGGATAGTGATGTCCCTCAACTGGAACAGAGGGTCCAGGATTTATCTGTTTCCCTCCTCACAACCTTCTGTTGAGGGTCCTCAACAAACTGAGATCCTTCAAGGGGGGTAGCGGCAATAGTAGCCCACAAGTGGCCGAACAGCGTGTGGTTTCCCCCTGGCATTGGGAACTACAGCTGAAGTTTGTATACCGCTACCAGATCCAGTTCTGACCCAGCGAGTCCAGAAGTCGACTGTCTGCGCTTCATTATAGAAAACCCGGACCCTGCAGCTCATGATTTTCTCTCCCTAGCGGTGAGAAAGCGTTTCGGGATTTCGAAAGCCAGCATAGACTTCCTAGAGGAATATAAGTGCAAATCTACTAGAAGGCAATATGAGTCATCTTGGAGAAAAATGGGTGGCCTTTGTCAAGGCGAAGAATCCGCAGGAGATCTCGACAGACTTCTGCTTATCTTTCTCCATCCACCTCCATGGTCAAGGATTGGCAGCTAACAACGATTTCAGCGTGTAAGTCTGCTTTGACAAGACCCATTCTATATGCCTTCCAGGTCGACCTAGGTAACGAGTTTCTTTAATAAAGTTCCGAAAGCCTGCGCTAGGCTCAGACCTTCAGCACCTCTCCAAAGGCCATTTCATGGTCTTTAGACAAAGTTCTTCATTTCGCTTCTCTGTTGTGCAATGAAGAATGTGCGTTAAAGGATTTGACACAAAAAGTTATTTTTCCTATTTGCACTCGCGTCCGAGGGCCAGGGTTAGTGAGATTGTAGCCCTCTTCTCGAGAGGCAGGTCGTGTTCAGTTCCTGGA